>NC_056736.1:207169244-207251744 GCF_019279795.1 Protopterus annectens | reverse complement strand
TATTTATATATTGAAATGCTTTTGATCATACAGGCACAGTAAATAATAAGATTTGTATAAAAATTGAATTGGGGCAAAATATTGAGTTCTATTACATATTAATAACTTTGGGCTTAGTTTCACTTTCATAGAGGCTGTAATAACTTGTAAAATACTTCGCGAAGGTTTTGTTATATTTAGCTGCATTTATACTGCTAAATGAATGTCAGTCACTTGTTTTTAACAAAATTCCCGCCAAAATGTTAAGGGAGACAATTTGGGATGTGGGTTACCTCGTGAACAGTGTCCTCAAGTTGTTTTAAAAGCTTCAACACTCAGAATTCACGCAGAGAAGCTGAAAGCAGTCAATTTGAACTTTGACCCCAGAATTCACACTGACACATCGCAGATTCATGAAGAACACTCTACCAGGAAGTAGAACTACTGCAAATGCGACTCTGCGATGGAAAATGAACTCTTTAACATTTAAATGTGAGTTAGTTTATATAATTACTTAATTATTTATGTTATAATTTATAAAATATGTAAGTTATAATGATTTTAAATGATGCAGTTTCTCATAGTAAGCAAATGTGATATTTTAGAAGGCATAGAAAGTGAAACATTTATACAAGTGTTTTTGAAAGTTTACTTGACTGCAGCATATTAATGTTTGTTAAAAACTTATGATTTAAACATATACATTGCTATAATTCATTTGATTTATCTGATTGACAAGCATAAATAACTTTATGACTCTATTCTGGAAGAAGTTGTAATGTGATATATTTTAAAGCAGCAGTTTAGATATGCAAAATACAGATGGCTTTCTTCACAATAATGCAAGTGTTTCTGAGAATTTACATAACTATGCAGTATGATTTATAACAATTTCTATAAATATAATATTTTATTCTACTGACAATAATAAGTATGAGAAAAAAGCTCTGATACAAGTAATTTAAGGTCTTTTGGAAGCTGTTAACTGCATTTACATAACAGAAAATAGATACATCTTAATATATGTAATGTCTGAACCATTTTAGCCAAAGCTATTGATTTAAATGAACATTAGAACCTATTTTTACAAACTTTGAATAAATTAATATGTAAATATGCCCTCCCTTTTTTTTTTTTTTTTTTTTTTTCTTTCTTTCACTCTCTCTCCCTCTCTCACATCTTTTATTTCTCTCTCTCTTCTTGGTTCCTAATATCAAGTTTATTTGAATGCTATTTGAATATAAATGTATTATATTAAATAGATATATATAGTAGTATGAATAGTTTTTTTAAAAAAGTTTCTCTTAGTTTATATGATGCTGTTTTATTAAATGTGTAGTTTTGTCTTACCAGATAATCTAATTGAAAGTTGTTAATTTAAGTTAAATATAACTAGTATTAAATTGATAAGGTGGTAGCTGAGGTACTGCTGCTTAGGGTAGGGGGGTTAACTTGAGTAGTATGTACTACTCTAAGTTGGAGTTTTTAACTCCAGGCTGGGTGCAAGGTTTAATCCTTACATTATTTTCTCTTGTTCACTGTTGTATGTATATAGTTCTGACATCCACAATTCATTTTGTAAGCTCATTGTCACTACAAACAAAATTGAGTCTTATACAAAATCCCATAAGAGATTCAATAAATACAGCTATATTTAAAGGTACACCTAAAGGAGGAGGTATAACATTACTTATTTTGTTAATTGTTATTTTGATCATAAGTTTTTTATGTTTTAAAAATGCCAAATGACATCTCTAAAAGGAATTTCTTTAAACATTAATGGACTGAATAATCCGTGTAAAAGGGCAAGCCTAATAAGATACATTAATTTACATAAGGCCAACTTAGTCTTCCTTCAAGAAACACATCTCTTGAAAAAGATATTGATAAACTAGCCACAAACAAATATACAGTATTGGTTAGTTCAGAGCACACTCAGAAAAAAAGAGGAGTGGCTATTTTATGGAATAAAAGTATGCCTATTCCTAAAACTATTAAGTCTTATCAAGATGATAAAGGAATGTTTTGTATGGTTACAATACAAATTAATGGGAAGACTTATACATTAATTAATGTATATTGGATACCTGGAATTGGTATTAATGCAGTGAAATACCATCTTGATAAGATCATATCATTCTCTATAGGAGATATTATTTTATCTGGTGACTTTAATTGTATACTACATGAAAGTGAGACTACCACTATAGGAAAAAGGAAAATTACATCTAATGCAAAACATTTAAAGGATTTTGCTAATTCTTATAATTTAAATGATATAATAATAATCAGATAGACTCAAAATCATTACCATACACCTTTTTTTCTAACAGATACAAAACTTATTCAAAAATAGATAGAGTCTTTATTTCTAACCAGATGGTAACAGAATTAATTAATTCTAAAATCATTTCATGTCCTATATCTGATCATAATTCAATTGTTTTTGAGTTCATGATAAAAAATACTCACAATGTTCAGATCAAAAGGATACCAGCATACTTAACTCAACTAAAAGACTATAAAGAATATATACTTTCAGAAGTACAACATTTTCTAGACATAAATAATACTCCTGAAGTCTCCATTGTCTATGTTTGGGATGCCTTAAAATCATATCTATATGGACAAAGTATCAGATGGTATAATAATAAAAGGAAATCTTGGGATAAGGAATTGTTAGATATTCAAAGTAAATTAGACTCTTATAAACATAATAATAAAGAAAATATTATGGATAAGAAAGTCATTGAAGAAATAAACAAACTAAATGAGAAATACAAAGACATTTTAACTTATAAAGTTAAAATAACTCTAGAGAAATACAAGTTTTTGTCTTACTCAATAAGCCCCAAATACTTACATAGACTTAAAAATAAAACAAAAAGGTTGAATAAACAAAATCATATCAAAGAAATCTTTTCTCTAAGGAAAAAGAAGAATGTTTCTAGTCTACCACAAATACTAGATGAATTTAGAAATCACTTTCACAAGATTAATCATAATAACATTAACATGGAACGTAAAGATAAAATAAAGGAATTTATAACCACAAACATGAATAAAAAGCTTAATAAACAACAGATTAAACTATTGGATAAAAGTATTTCATATACAGAGGTTGTTACACAAATAAACAAGCTTAAATCAAACAAAGCACCAGGTAATGATGGTATTATACCAGAGATATATAAAATCCTTTCTAAAAGTACATACTCATTAATACATAAGGTTTTTATTTTGGCCCAAAATGAGCTAATAACCCCCCCATCTTGGCAATATACATTTATTTCACCAATTTTAAAACCTAATAAAGATCCAACTAGATGTACTTCATATCGACCCATCTCATTACTTAATGTTGATTATAAAATGTTTATGAGTATTTTTGCTGATAGATTGAAGACAATCATCCCTGGCATTATAGATATAGATCAGACAGGTTTCATTGTAAATAGAAATACTTTTGATAATATAAGGAGAACTCTAACATTAATTGATTTTGCAAATAGGAAAAAGAAAGATTTAACACTTATTAGTCTTGATATAAGTTCAGCATTTGATTCAGTAAGTTGGGACTACTTGTTTACCTTACTGAAGTGCACAAACTCCTCAGATGCATTTGTAAATCTAATTGAACATCTATACAAAGGAACATTGGCTTATATTAAGGTAGGAACATATGTCTCACAAAAAATACCCATTTTTAAAGGTACAAAACAAGGGTGTCCACTTTCTCCACTATTATTCACTTTAATAATGGAGCCTTGGGCTAATTTGATCAGAAACAGTACTGACATAGAGGGTTTTGAAATAGATGAAAATACAACATCTAAAATTCAACTTTTTGCAGATGATGTTCTAATTACATCAGCAGGATCTAATTCTTCTATGCAGTCTCTGTTTGATAAAATGATGAATTTTAAAAGTATTTCTGGTTTAATATTCAATGAAGAAAAAACTAAAATACTACCTATATATACACGAAAAAATGTTCTCATTAGTGATTTTACTAAATATGTACCCAATTCAGGTCAGATAACTTATTTAGGTATAATATTATCTAAAGATATTAAATCTATTATACATAATAATTATAATACCTGTCTTCTTAATATACAAAATCTTTTCAATACCTGGAATAATATGTTTTTTTACTATGGAAGAGAGACTTACAATTATTAAAATGATAATATTCCCCAAGATATTATATTTAATACAATCAATAATACTCCCACCTACAAAAATAATTATCAAGAAATTGAATACACTAATGTTAAATTTCCTATGGGCACCTAATAGACCTAGGATTGCATTAAAGAAACATACTAATAGCTGGTCTCAAGGGGGTATTTCTTTTCCAGACTTTAATTTATATACTATCTCTTCTATTGTAAAAGTTATTACTTTATTAATAGATCAGTCATATGTTGCAAAATGGAAAGATTACTGGGAGCTAATTAGTATTCACTTCATGAAAATCTCAACACATAAAAATATGATTGTAAATAACTCCATGTTATGGTTAATAAAGGAATTTTGTACTTCACCTATTACACCTAAACATATAGTTAGTTACCCATTAAACATTATTATTAGCTATCGTAACTTTATATTCATGCATTCTAAATATAGGGAATGGAATTTTATTATATTCCCTATAATGTATACTCAGGGTATGCTTTTGTCATCCACTTCTGAAGGAACTCATTTAGCTACAGATAATGATCGGAAGTACTTGTATCAGTTGATATCTGATAATAAAGTTAAAAATCTAGATTTCTTAAAACAAGAATTTGATCTAAGAGAAACTTGCTGGTTAGAGGTTCAGACCTTTAGACAACATCTCATCGATAAAATAGATCTAATGTCTATAACAGTTAAAGAATCTATCCCAACACTGATTGATTACTTGATATTAAATTTACAACATAAAGTTTCTGATAAAGGTAAGCTTTCATACATACATAAAATTATCAGACAAGAAACTTTTTACAGTGTAGATACCTACTGGAATTATTTCACTTCCATTAATGGTGACTCACCAAATCAACAAGATAAACAATATATATTGGAATCTGCCTATAAAACTATGTCTTCCATTGTCTGGAGATATTTTACATGGAAATTTTTACATAGATCCTTTTATACACCTTTGATGATGAATAAAATAAATAATAAAGATAATCTATGTAAAAGATGTAATGTAGAAATGAATGCTGACTGGGCTCATATGTTTATGACTGTATAAAATTGAAAGAATATTGGAAGTCAATTAATGAATTTTTGCAGGCTCTTTTTACAGATAATTTCATTATTTCTAAATCTCTTATATTATTCAACACACCTGTACCTCAAAGTGTTAAAAAGGTTAAGCTTCCCTTGTTATGGTCTATTCTAGCAGTGGCTAGAAAAATAATAACCAGATATTGGATTTCAGATACACCTCCTTCGTTCAATGAATTTAAAAATGTTATGAATATAGTGTGCCATATGGAATTGAACACAATAAAGTCAAGAACTACTAGAAAAACATCTTATTATATTGTATGGGATAATTTACAAAACTTGTTAAAAAAATCTTAACTTCAATAGCATGGTATTTTAGTTTAATTAATTGATCTGATTGTAGTGGATGTCTTTGTAAATACTTTGGTTGTTTTGTTGAATGTTATAATCATATCTATTTTAATTACTTGTATAAAATTGTTATGATATTTCTCTTGTATGTTAAAACAATAAACTTATTTAAAAAAAAATTTGCAGTATGTATATATATATATATATATATAGAGAGAGAGAGAGAGAGAGAGATGGAAATAGAGAGAGAGAGACATTTGAAAGAAATTGAAAGGAAAATTTAAAAAAATCAAAGGATATATCTAGCAATTAGAAAAGCATGTAGTCCATTAAACTGATACATTCATTTTTTTCACATTTCATTGCCACATCAGAACCTGAATTTCTCTCACACATCATCAGAACTTTAAGTAAAGCCACATACCATGAAAGGGGACATACAGCAGCTGACATTAGATCTTTTCTATGACACAGCAAATACAACTAATAATGACATAATTTCAATGGAAATTACTGTCTGTCAGGATTACAACTTGAGAAATATGTTGATGTAATGCATCATATTTGACAGTTTTCCACGTTATGTTAATGCTTTTGTGTTATCACAATTAAAAAATGTCATATTTCACCTCATGAATATCATATATTAATACTGCAAAATGTTGTTTCCAAGAAAACATTAATACACAAAAATGTGTGTTAATTATTTTGAACTATTTCTTAAAATTGTATGTAAACTTGATTTGAACTCTGCATAATCTGTACTCTTTCTCTAAATTGAAACACACATTGTGCCACAGAGATAAGTAGTTGACATTTGTATTTTCTTTATTCAGTACTATCCAGAATGCTGATGGAAGTGCACCAGTGCCAAGCTTACTTACTCAACTGAAGGTAGTTCACATTTTTGTTTTCATTTTTTGTCTTTAAAAGTGAAGCATTGTTCACCACTAGTGACTATTGTCAGTCCCATTTGTTTAATGCCAAGCAGTGTGCAAAAGATGATGCAAAAAAAATGCTTTTGAGTATCTTTTTTTGTGATGTTATCTCAACTTTGTATGTCTTCTTAAATGAAAATGGCACACAAACACCACCAGATCTAGATTTGAATCTTGATATCATCACATGAACATGACACACTTGAGCCTGTTTTCACTACTTGCCACAGATAGCATACATATTTATGAAGAGAACATTGCTTATATTTACTCAAGAGATGACATTGTATCTATTTGCATTAGAGGTCCTACATAAGCCTTCACTTGTGGTTGTCTTATTTTAAATTCTAAGCAGATGTGCAGATGACTGGTATATTTGTAATGGTTAAGCTACTCATTCCTTTCACAATAGCAAATAGTGTTTGCAATACTACAGTTTATTTTTCTGACCTTTCTTTTGTGAAATGATTACACTTTTTATCTTTGTCAGACATGAATTAAATATCATTTGGATTTATTTTTATATGTGTTTTTATTATACTTCATGTGAATTACAGACAACTTGCTACTCAAAGGTACATTTGGAATATAAGCATTTAGTAATACAAATGTTATAAAGTGTTTCTCTGCTGAGTCAGTCAATGTAAGGCCCTAACTTTTTTTAACATCTATTCTCCATGACACACCCTTCGGAAATGCAGGATAGCAAAACACTTAATTATTTCTGCAGTAACACTAATCATTTAGACTTGCAAGCTAGTAACACTTCTCATCTCTCAGTTAGAGACATCTAAATGTATTTGGACTTCAGGCAATAGCTCAAGGAATACCTCTTCATCTAAAGTGGAGCTGCACTCACACAAGTCATGTTACATGAACCCTGCAGTTCTCATACACCCCTTTATCCCAACCCTTTATACCTATTTTATCCTTGTTTATCACATCCATTCATTCATTTCTTCATTTAATGCCTTTTAGTCATTCTATCTCCCTCTTCCTTTTGCTTCTCTCACACTTCCCTCCTTTCTATTCCTCTTCCCTCTGCATGCCTATTTCTCTGTTACTCTGACTTCTCCCCATGGCACCCTGTACTGCAGCTATTTTCCCTTACCTCTTTTAATGTCTCCACACCTCTGTATATAACAATATGCTGATATTCTTTTTGTATAAGCCACCTCAGTTATTATGGCTACATCTTATCCAAAATGCTCTGCTAATCATAATTCTATTTTTCCATCAACATTTTGTCTTTGTAAACTGCTTCTTGCACTAAACGTTGTAGCATAGTTTTGCATCTGTGAATATGAATATGTTTTATAGCATAATCTTGTATCTGTAAATATGTTTTGTTGACTTCTTATGTGATCCTATTCACCCAGGCTGTGTCTGCAAATGCTCCCACTGAGATCAGTGTACTACACCAGTAAACAAATGTGGATAAATAAATAAATAAATAAATGCACATTATTGCTCTGCTAGAGCACATACCTGGAACGGTATAGATCCTTCCACCATGTTTACCTGCCCATCACTTAGTGAAGATTATCTTATTCATGATTGCTAATACTTTGATGCCTGATTTGCATATTCACAGTGCTCATAGGGATGAGTCTGTACTATATAAGCTAATCATATAGGTAAGGCACATAATATCATAATAATGGAGACCATTTAGATCTACACACTTTTTAATACAGCCATTTGGCTTGGATTACTTTTGTCAACATTCAGAGCTGGTTTTCTATAATGCATGTTTCAGTTTCTTTCAAAAGTATTTGTTTTGACATTACTGATGCATAAATTTCATAATACCGTTGTTTGTAGTCTACCTTGCTTGTCCATTGCTGTTGTCACTGCCATGCATATCAGTTATTTGTTTTAATTAAAAAAAAATTATTCAAATAAATGATACCTGCCATTATAGAAACATTTCTGAAAGAATCTGAAACATGTTTCAAAAATGAGTTGTACCAGTATTAGCAATGGCAGGGTTTTTACATTTGTAATCCAACAACTGTATTAAGCCTATGATATGTATTTGTCTGCCATCAATACAAGTGAGTACCCAAATAACTTTATTACTTTTTAATTAAGTAGTAATTTCTTTGTAATACTGGTATGTGGCATGATGTCACACATTGCTGTCATCCTTACAGACTTTTGTCCATGCTTTTAGTTTACATAGTTTTTGGGATGAGGGTTACATTTCTGTATTACCTTTGTGTGTACTCCTAGAGAGCCTTACATTTTAATGTATTTTGTGTAAAATGTCTGAATAAATTCTTACATTTTTTGTTTGCTTCTTTTTATGCTTCGTCTCATACAGGGCTTTGGCCTTGAAGACATCTGGTTCCATAAAACTCCATACATAGAAACAAAGAAACAAGTCATCACACAGGCACCACTGTAACATGAGCCATTCCTGCGAGATGGGCCAGATCTGAAAAGTCCTCCCCATGACTGTATCTGGGAGCAGGTTGTCAACAGCATTAATCCAGTTGGAAGACATGAGCATGATTACCGGAAACTAAGACTATGTGCCAGTAATATGACAAACATAGGGCAGCTGCAATTGCCTGGGAATGGATAGCTATAGGTGGTGGTTCTGGTAGCAAACCACCCCTGACTGAGACAGAGGCATTCCTATCCATTGGCAGAGATCCAGGCAACTCATCAGTAAGTTTACAAAGAGTCATTGATGTTGGTGCATAATGATGGAGGACAGCCACATTGTGACTACTGCTTAACTTCCAGGTATGACATAGATGAAATATTTTCTCTTATGTGTTTGTGTGTGTGTGTGTGTGTATATACACGTGTGTGTGTGTGTGTGTGTGTGTGTGTGTGTGTGTGTGTGTGTGTGTGTGTGTGTGTATCTGTCTTAAATCAATCTCTCTCTGTATATATATATATATATATATATATATATATATATATATATATGTGTATATATATATATATATATATATATATATATATATATATATATATATATATATATAAAGATATCTATATATATATATATATATATATATATATATATATATATATATATATATATATATGTGTGTATATTTATCTATATATATAAATGCATATAGTGAGTAAGAAGAGTGGGGAAGAGGAGACACTATGAGACAGAGAGGGAGACAGAGATAGAGTGGTTCATAGGTACATAGGTGTGTACTAGGCTAATGGCCCTGGAGTCTTTACAAGCCTAGCCCATAGAAGTGCCCTGGCATTGTGCCACCTGACATTAGTTCCTAGTGCCTCTATCAAGTAGAACCACTGGAGTGATCCCCAGGGTAAACATTCTATTTGCCATCCACTTATCGAGATTTCTGTTGAAAAGGGACAGTTAGGTGCTCTGCTTGACATGTATGGGAAATCTAATCCAGAGCATGGGCAGTCTCTGAGATATGAACCTGTACCTCCAGCATGTTCTGTTGAATGTAGTAATAAGATTGAGGTCTCTGCAGTGTGTGGTGTGGAGGGATTGGGATTTCTTTAGATGTAGCATTTCTAACAGAGCTGGGTCAGACATGGCTTTGTAAGTCAAGCAGAGATCGCCTCTTAGTAGATGATATGAGACAGAGAATAGCTGGAGTTTTCTGAGTCTGTCCATGTAGGACATGAGTTTAAGGCGTAGGATCCCCTTCAAGAGGTACTTTTGTGGTCTTTGCAGCTGCTGCTGCAATATCTAGTGAGGTACATGCCAAATGGGGCATTATACTCAATGATTGGCCTAATGAGGGAAGATTAGAAAGAGATGATGACCTCTTTCTTCCTGGATACAAATCCCTTAGTAATGAGATGTGCCACACAGAAGGACTTTCTGACCACAGTGGCAATGTGGAGGTCAAAGGAGAGGTTGCTGTCAACCTGTGTCCCCAGATCTCTTATAATGCCTTTGGTGTTCAGTGGGCTCCCATTGATGTGGTAATTAGTGGGAACTGAGTTTTTCCCAAAGGGGATTATGACGCATGTTTTGGCATTAATCTTAAGGCCATGGTTTTGACACTAGTCATTGATCTCAGTGATGTCTTTCTGTAGGAGGTCTACATCACTTGGAGAGTTATTAATGGCTCCCAGCTTGCAGTCGTCTGAGAACTTGGTCTGCCAGAGTCCCTCCCTGTTGGCCTGGACTTCTGAGAAGTAGATGCCAAACAGGAGAGGAACCTGGACAGATCCCTCTGGGACTCCACTTGTGACTGGTTGGCAGTCTTACTTGGAGTCCCCTACTTTCACACTGTGGGTTCTATCTGTGAGCTAATCTGCAACCCATCTAGTGATATAGGGGTTGATGCCTAGTTTGGTGAATTTATCAATAATTCCTGAGTAGGGAATGGTATCAAAGGCCTTGGCCAGTTCGAGGTAGGCTGTATGAACTGCCTTGCTATCATCCACAGCTCTGGTGACTGACTCAAAGAAGTCAAACAGGTTGAGCAGGCATGATCTACCTTTCACAAAATCAAATTGTGTGGGATCTAGAGTTTGGAGATTCCCTATATCCTTGTTAATTAGATCCATGATGATTCACTCCATAGCCTTACATATCAGACTCATCAGGCTAATAGGATGATAATTCCCAGGGTCTGTAGTCACTCCCCCTTTATGGAGAGGGATGACTGTAGCAGTGCACCATTTGGTAGGGACAAAGCCTGAGGTGAGGCTGTGATTGAACAGGGCACACAGATGTGGTGCCAGTTCACTTTGTAGTTCATGTAGAACACATCCAGGAATATTGTCAGATCCCATGGAAGCTGTATTCTTGGCATTGGATAATGCAGCTTTAACCTGTGCTGCAATAATGCTGGGTGCCTGGCATTCCCCTCGTATTGTGATTGGCCCTTTGGGGGGGGGGGCAAAGTTGGCACAGAATCTCTCGGCCAGTATATTGTTCATATCTGTTGGCTCAGTATAGGAGGTACCATTGTGCAGTAACTCAGATCAAACCTGGGTATTGCCATGGACATTTTTGATATAACTATAGAAGGTTCTGTGGTTGTTTTTAGTGTCTGCCACAATTCTGCCTTCATAGCTGGCTTTAGAGGCTTTGAAGAGGGACCTTAACTTTTTATTGAGGCTAATAAGGGAGTTTTTCCAGTCGAGACTTCACCTTTTTCTGCAACAGTTTCTTCCATCTATTGTAGAGTTTATTAATTGAAGGAGACCACCAGATTGGCTTCCTTTTTTTGGAGGAGAGTGTCTAGGTTCTGTTGGGTATGGCTAGTTCCATGCATTTATGTACGTGTTCGTACAGTGCACTGGTGTATGATTCTGCAGTCATGCATTTATTTTCCATTGACATAGGTGCTGTGAAGTTAGCCACCTCTGTTTTTAGGAGCCCAAAGTCAGCCTTAGAGAAGTTTTTCATGGTGGTTACCTTTGCAGGGGGTGTGAGTGAGATGTGGATTTCCATGGTAATTAGTTTGTGGTCGGATCTAACTAGGGAGGAATTGACTATTGGTGTAGAGCAACAGTTGCCCATGTTAGTAATAACCAGGTAAAGAATGTTGCTTCCTCTAGTGGGGGTAAGAATGAGCTGGTCCAGGGCATTGGAATTGATGAATTCCAGGAAGCTTTGGGCTAGTGTATTGGTCCATGAGTAGTTTTCCCAGTCGATGGAGGGGTAGTTGAAGTCACCTAGTATGAGAGTATTGGGTTGGAACCTAATAGTTTTCAGGGTGCTTAGAAACATGGAGTGAGAGTCTTGGGATATGGTTGGGGACCTATAGCAGGCTACAACCTAAATCACCATCTTACCCAATGTAAGTTGTAATTGAAGTATCTCAGATGCATTATGCTGGGCTACTAGTCTGAAGGTGTGCATATCCTTTATGAATATGGAGACACCACCACCTTTGGAGCGTCTGTCCCGGTTCTGAGGCTGGAAGTTGTGGAATGAGTTATAGCCTGGTAGTGCAGGGGTGCTATCTGCTGCTTTAAATCAGGTCTCCGTTACAGCACAAATGTCAATGTTCTCTATTTTGTGGAGTGCTTCAAGCAAGTGCATCTTGAGATTTAGACTTCTATCATTGAGCAGCATGACCCTCAGAGTGCATTTATTTATAGCTGTTACAGTGGTAATTTGGCCATTGGAACAGCACCTAAAAAAGGCACTGTAGGAGTGATAAGAGCCTTAGCCAGCATCCGGAAACCCAGGAATGGCATGGAGGTCTATCGATCATGTCATCCCAATCAGACAGATACTGGATCCCCTTAGAATGACACCAGATACTTAGCCAGTTTGTTGAAGTCAATCATTTTCTGCTTGTACTGAAGTATCATTCTGGGCAATGGTAGGATGCTGCTCAGGGCTAGGGTCATATCTGTCTGGGCCACATAATCCGAGAGCTCCTCCATGTCTCTTTTCATGTAGTCCAGGGAGGTGCATTTCATGTCATTCACACCCACATGGACAGTGACAGAGTCATACCTGTACTTGTTGCGGAGTGACCTGAGTGCATGTGTTATGTGTCAGATTCTGGCACTTGATAGACAGCTAACTGTTACCTTCTCCTTATTCATCCTAGTGAGTGGGACATGATGTGCCTCACTCTCGAGTCACTTATTATTAGTGTATTGTGCAAGCTGTTTTGCCTTAAGGGCTTAGGTTGAGGGGCACACTGTGTAGGTAAACTATATGTCTTGTGGTTTGTGCTGTGTTGTGGTGGTTGAGTGCATTTCTGCCTTGGAGGTCTCGGCTGTTTGGGTAGATTTCTGTTGACAGCCTCCATGAAGGTGGGTGTGTGGTTTGTGTTTTTATGTGAGAGCTGTGGTGGTGGGTGCTCTGAAGGGCTATGTGTTGCATGTGGTGTGGTGCACATGTTGATCTTCTCCTCTTGATCAGCTATTCCAGTCTTCGCTTGAGAGTGCATGGCTTCCAATTTGGATTTATAAGAGCATCTCTCACAAGTCTGAGGGCTGGGAGGTAAGACGAGAAGGTTGTCTGTGTACATGAAGCAGTTGATACACTGCCTCAGAATGCCCAAGTTCACTAGGTTAATAGGAGAAAGCACAGAGCCTGACCTTTAGACATGCCAGGAGGGATGATCATTATTACTAAGTACTAGAGCTAGTTCCTTATATATTCCTTTTACAGGAAAAATGTCACTCGAAGTGTCTGAGTCTGTACACAGCACTGCCAAACACTTTAGGGGAAAATAATACATATACCCTGAAAATTTAAGGCTGAAGTATTTAGGCAAATATTCTGAAGTTAGAAAGAAATCAAGCAGTACTTACTGAAAAATAAAGAATTAGCTTGTCAACAATGATGAAAAGAGGCGAGTTGCATGAATGGCTACTGCCTGGCTACTACTAATGCTGGTCTCAGCACAACATCACTCTGTTGGGATACAGTACTCCTTTGCTTCTTCTCTCACCAGAAGCAAAATGTTAGCACCAATCCCAAGAAGAGAAGCAGGCCATGGCCTGTTTAGTGATCCACAGTCTTGTTCAAGATGATGCAAGGGTCTGCAGGCTTGTATCCTTTTTCTGATATATGTCTCAAATAGCAACCAGACCAATCAGGTACATTAAGCAGAGACACTTACCCTCCAACCCGAAAGAGTCAGGAATCAATGCACTCTGCTCTTGCCCTCACTAGGATCAGAATATAAGCACAGATTCCAAGCTGTGACCTATAAAACAGTTATTAAGCTTGCTGGAGATCAGCAGTCTCTAGGAAATAATGTAACTGCACTCCTTCTCTCACCAGGAAAAAACAGAAGCACTAATCCCAAGATGACTACTGAGAGGCAGAATGTGTGCTCTCCAATAACTGGCAGTCTTGCAATAGATGCTTAAAGGTAAGATGAAAAAAATGGTTTATCCTAAACATTGCAGTGTGCACTAGAGAAGTTAGATGTGAAAGTAGGTAATGTAAGCTAAAAAGTTAAGTTTTAGTGGAGAGTCACTATTTTTAAAACACAAGATAGACTGAAAGGGAGTGGTCACTTCTGTATTCTGGTACTATGGAATACAGCAGGATGGCCAATAAATTTAAATAGTTGAAGGGGAGTGATGTCACAAAATGATAATTGTGTGCTTACTCACACCAGTTAGTAAAAGCAGAGAAGAAATGACATATATGGTCAAATTAACATAAGGGACAGGCAACTAGAAAGACAGTGGTGTTTAAGAATACAACAGTAACAGAGTGGAAGGGTGGGAATCATTTCTGTCTGAGTCACAAGAGACAGAGCTGTGGTCTCTTTTTAAGTTTTAACATGCAGTTAAAAGCAGAATACAAGTAAAACACAGTGTAAAGAAAACAAATCACGTTATACAAAAATAGAAAACGTCAATAAAGTAATACAAAATACAACAAATAAAAAGCAAGCTAACCTTTCTCTCACAGCAAACTGTAGAAGAGTCTGGGTGAGCTTTTCCAGTGGTGGGGAAGAAAACTGTGGAAAAGATATTTGTATAAGATGTTTATTATTAAGCAGATGTAAAGTGGATTGGTTTCTGGTTATTGTGTCATTTGCATTGTAATACTTATCATCTGTCTTTCATCTCAAGTTCTTCTCTCTAGGTACCTCTGGTACTGATTTTGCATGACCTGCTGCACAAGGTTCGCACTTTTTTCTTATTGCTATACATAAAGTAGATTTATGTATACATTAAAGCCCTGTTTAATTGTGATTGTATCTACTATTGCTTAAATTGCATTTTCCATAACATTAATTTGATCAGTTTTTATTCTTTTTCTCTCTTTGTTGTTAATTACTTGTTGTCAAAGGTAATTCTTCCATAAGCAACATGGAATTCTTACAGCCTTATGTCAGAGTATCAATAGCTTCTGATTATAATGGTGATAATGCGGGACAATCTTGGGGTATAGATGATCATATTGTGGCTACCACATCCCCTGTCCATATTTCAGGCACAGTCAGTATGCATATTCATAACCATAACATGGAGCCCTCAGAGATAGTACAGGTTGATGGTGACAGAGTTGTTTAGGTGTTACTCTAGTTGTAAACCTCAATATGTCTCCTCATAGCCATTGTGAAGGTGAGGTACCACACAGTGTATTGGTAGATGTGCTTGATGGAGGCCTACTGTTTGCTGTCTTCCCGATGTTGGTGTGTCAGTAAGTGCCACATGACATATGTGTGTGGATGTCATGGAGGCACAGGTACATTCCACCAGGGCCTTAGAAGAGATAGTATGAGTACTAAATGTTGTTCTTTGACTTGCATGACTGTCTGAACCATGTGCATGACACACAGGACAGGACGAATGACATTTTGGATTGCGCAGTATCTCTAATGGAATGTCGGATAGG
Organism: Protopterus annectens; assembly: GCF_019279795.1. Taxonomy (NCBI): domain Eukaryota; kingdom Metazoa; phylum Chordata; order Ceratodontiformes; family Protopteridae; genus Protopterus; species Protopterus annectens. Next base: position 207,235,949 of record NC_056736.1, on the reverse strand, counting down.
GCGGTTATCACCATCCACATGGCTGGAAAGGAGCTTCATTATCAGGTGTTTACTGACATGACCATGGAAGATCGCACTCCCAGAGTGGCAATACTTCCACTGCTCTGTCAGTAGTTGAGGTGTCCACACTCAGACATGGTGGACCATGTGGTCATGGTCCTGGATATTGTCATGGTGGCAGGTTATCCAGCAACCATCATTCACAGTCACTTAGCACCCAACTTTTAGCTAGGGCCATGGAACAAGCAGTGCAAGTCCTGGCAGAGGTAGTTCTCATGGTCAGGAAAGATGATGGTGTATTGACTATGTTACCATGCATGTCTCTCACCTGTCCAACATGTGGGCACGTAGTGCTAACATAGGCACTTTGACTGTGCATATGCAGCCCTACATGAATTAAAGATCATCTTGCCCATACCAATACACACACATGCACATACACACACACACACACACACGCACACTTTATCTAAACAATTGCTACAGAATGATAGTAGTCTGTTGGTACTGGCCCAGTGAATTGTACATTTGCTGAAAAACTGATTTCTTGCACAGACTCACTTCTTTGGTATCAGGCTGTTTCCTCCCCTTTGCACACTTCTTTGTGATTTTGGGTTGCCTGTGTCTGAAGCACAGAGAGGATAATTAATGCTTACTTAGTCAGATACTTTCTTCCTTCATATGTATCGCAAATCGTTTCATTAATATTACTTTTCATGCTCAATTATACACTATTTAGTATTATTCTTACTAATTCATTATTACTAGTTATGAATTATTGCTTGCTCTTAAACTTGAGTAAATGATGACTGACACTGACTTGCTCATTGTTGTGATCTACATGGGTCAAATGTAATGCATGAGGCACATTACTGGGCAAAATCATAGATGTATATTACATAATCACTCATGACTTACTGATACCATTACTGCAGAGTTGAGACATGTTTCATCTTATTGACAAATAAGTATTTACATATGAAAGTCATTACTGAGAATTTTTTTACATGTTCAACACTTACCCTGGATAATACTGTGGCTACAAGATGTATCCTTGGGGTTGAATCTGTCTGATGCTGAAAGAACACAACCACTGCATGGTTAAGTAAAGGCTGAAGACATTTTAATATTTATTTACACTTAGGAGCTTCATTTTTCAGTTAGGTAGTAATTGTGTACTCTGTTCTTTGTCTCTTAGCCAGATCCATGGTATACTGAGTATGCCTACATCTACAAGCACCACCTGCAGCTAGTGATTCTTCCTTATACCCCTCACATGTATCTACTGGAGCTGTTGGTCCTGCCTGTGGTCCTGAGAACTGTGGTCCTAGGCCTTGCTATCCATGTTGAAACTGTTCTCTGAGAATTACATTCTCCAACATGACACAGTATGTGAGCATTTTGGCAGAGGTGGCTCAGCAATGCATCTCTTGATGTGCCTAGACAAAAGAACCTTAATTTGAGCAAGACAATTACACATTCTATTATATTTCTAATTTGAGCACGGGCATTGTTGTATCCCTGCTCAGTGGGGTTGCATAGGTTTATCCTGGGTGTCATGAGTCAAGTATCTAGTGCATAACCTGCATTTCCCACTTGATACCCCTGTGGAAAGTCACCCTTAATAAAAATGTGTGTACAGGTCCCAGGTGTGCCATATGTTTGGATCTTGCAAACTGCTAGGGTTACCTGCACACATACTGTAGAAGATCCTATGGGCATTATAGGCAACCTGGCAGTTAAAAATAAAGTCACTTTCTCCCATTGGTTTCATTCTATCCTTACAAAAAGAAAAAAAAAAAAAAAAAAAAAAACATGGTTACAACTTCTTTATCATAAATTAGAGACTTCTGTAGTTTTGTCATTATAGTCATTGATCTGTCCTTAACACCATCGATCCAATAATGTACCTTAGAAAATGGGTGGATTGCAAAATCAATAACCTGTTGGAGAACAGACATTCTCAAAGAGGGTATTAATATATAAGGACAACCCTGAATCAGGTCTGCTGCTTTTCAGCATCATATTAAGTCCTCATGAATTGTGGATTGAACATATATACCTGCCATATTCTTTCCCTCACTACACATGTCCATTTAGCATACATCGGTGAAAAAAAAAAAGCTGCAAATAAGCAGTTACAAAGAGCTGCCACCCCCCCCCCCCCCCACACACACACACACACACACACTTGCTCTTCAGGGCATTTAGCAAGGGAGGGGCAATAAATAAAACAAAGCTAATGCAGTATTAGATGGACATGTGTGAGAATGAGACATGGAGTACATATTTATGTGAGTGACAGAGATAGAGACACTGTGTGTTTGTTAGTGTGTGTGCTTGTGTGTTTAATTAAATTAGACTTTATCCAGAACTTATTTGCTAATTAATTTCAGATAAAGCTAACAGTAATGAGTAATGTAATTCAGATGGTGTAGTGGTGCAGCAGTAGCACTGTCACCTCTCAGTAAGAGGTTTTCCGGTTTGATTCTTGGCTGTGGTGGAGTCTGCATGTCCTACCTATGTTTGTGTGGGTTTCCTCCCACATTCAAAGACATGTGTCTGGAGCATTGCCCTCTACTGAAAATTAGCTTTGTTTCAGGTCAGACTTTCCTCGTTAACAAATAGTAAATAAAAATAATCAGGGAACATTTTAAATATTTCCCTAAACCATGCTTTTTCTGAACAATAAGAAATATGAAAAATCAGAGGTTTTAAAGCACAAATCAGAAATATGAAGCAAAATCACATACATTCTACAATATCAGTGATGGTGAGGAGGTATATGAGGGAGAAGATGCATTCCTTTCAACTGTATGGCTTTTTTATTATGTTGGATACAATGAGACATCTGAAGTGTAGACAGTCAAGAAACTGGCTGTAAATGATGTGTGTGTGGGAGTGGATATGTCTTTCTGTGTGTATGCACATGTCTATGTGTGTGTGTGTCTGTGTATATATGTGTGCATTTGTCTGTGACTCTGTATGGGTATGTAATAGTTTTTCAATATGTGTGAGACATTGTCTCTCTCTCTAGCTCTACAATTGTTACTGTGTGTATATATAAAACATAGTGTGTGTGTGTGTGCGTGTGTGTGTGTGTGTGTGTTTGTGTGTATGTGTGTATAGATATTAAATACATATTTTATATTCTGGATGTAAAAAATGCCCTTCAACAGCAATTACATATGATCTGCAACTATAAAATATTAGATGCAAGAACTATTTTGCATCATAAGTATACAAAATAATGTACTGATAGCAAACAATCATAAGCCAGTTTAACGGCCTTTTCTCTAAGCATAATAATGCCCTTCAGGGTGGGCATTATTGGAAAAATAATTGACCTTTCAGGGGTGAAGAGGCCTGATGCCACCCTGAGCAGTCAGTTACTTCCATAATAATGTCCACCTTATTGAGCATTGTTGCTTGCTCAAAACCAAGGCAATCAAACTTCACCTGGCCTCTCCCAAAATTAAGCCCACTCTGGACTGACATTAAAATAAATCTATTATAATCTACTGGCAGTGCAAAACTTCATAATGTTGTCATCAATCCAATTTATCTATTTTTCTATGTACATATCTATCTAGGTTTCATGAATGAAATGTAAGCCATTTGTTGCTGAAACTCAGAAATCATATAACAAAAAATTGCACTTATTGAAGACCAGTAGCATCCAATAACTAACTAAATAAATGAAATGTGAAAACGTGAATTTGAAGGGCTGAGCCTCCTGTGCCTGTACCTACCTGCTAATTTACCATACTAACACTGAAAACTGTAGATTAGGAAAAGGAGAAATGCTTGTGATATCATATTCTTGATCATACAGTTTGCAAACTTGGAATTGCATGTTACTAATCAAACATGGTGATGTGATTCACTATTGTGCCAGTTCTAAGCCTGACACCACCTGTCTGCCTGTCTGCCTATCTATCTATCTATCTATCTATCTATCTATCTATCTATCTATCTATCTATCTAGCTATCTATCTCTCTATCTTTATGTCTGACTTTCTCTTTTTTATATTTGAAGATAAGCAGAATGGCTCATAGGCCTACTTTCTGCTATGTCCCATTGTAGTAAAACCATGTACCATGAAGATCCCTACACTGACACAGACAGTAACTCAAAAACTGCAACAATAGAAATGACTGTGCAGTGAACAGTAAATCAAAAACAAAACATGCCGGGACTGACATTGAACCATCAGTGAACATTTACTCTGTGTTACAGGTTAATACACTTAGACATACTGTAAAAACAGAAACAGACAACTTGTACAAGAAGCAGAAATTGTGCCATAAGCATTTTAAAGTGTTTAAAAATCAAAAGAGCTTCAAAAGAATGACTACACGTGAGTTCCATATTATGAGCTCAAAAGAGTAAGAGGTGTCTGCTGCAGCATTCCAGAATGTTGAGTTATTGGATCAAGGTTAGAGGACCCATGTTGATTAGCAGTATAAAGGGATATGAATGGCATGTTTTTCAAGAGTGAACCTATGTCCTGCAGTGCTTTTGGTTTAAAAGCCTATAAAAATAAAGGTACATTTAGGACAATGATGTTTTATACAATGAGAAACAGACTTGTTTTACTTACATGAGCAGAATAAAATTACTTGGAGCATTCAACACAAATGTGTTAATTTTATTCACTGGTAGTTGCAATCTTTTGGAGCTAATAGTATTGTCAGCTAATATAGCTGTCAGGATATTTTATTTAATTTATTTATTTCATCTATTTATTTAATTCTGTATGTAGATATGTATGTATGTATTTATTTTTCTATATCGCTTTGTTTTGTCTACCAGCAAAGTTCATCTAAACACAATCCCCCTCTTTCGTGGAGGCCTGTGTAGAAAAGCTTTACATACATAATGTTAAAGAACAATACATTTGGCTATCAGATTTTTACATTTTATGCAAATACTTTAGACATTATATGCACATGATAGTAATACATAAGAAACTATATATTTTATACTACAGCAAGACATAGTAATACAAAAAGATTCCAGTTACCCTTAGTACATATTAAATACATTGTAGGAGTGGTTTAACAATTCTACAATTTCAGTACTAAGGCAGCATTCAGCAGAATTGTAAGCAGAGTATATGTAATGGTGGTAGTCTGAGATGGTAATCATAGTCCAGAATGTAACAACAGCATAGACAAAAGTCAAATAGGAATTGTTTTGGTTTAGTTTTGAAGATGTGTGAGTATTCATTGAGTCAGTTAGGCAGTGAGATGACGTTCTAAGCCTTGGAGGCATGGCTAAAATAAAGGGCATCTGCAGGTATGTTGTTGGACTGTTGAACCATGAGGACTTGTTTATCACTAGAATGGAGCTGTCATTTGCGGTGTACCTTTGTTAAAAAGAGCCTAGTACAGGGCACATCTTAGGGTGATGCACTACACTATTTTCTACATGTAGTTGAGAGAGAGAGAGAGTAAAGTAATGGGGTAAGTCTAGCCTCTAGCCTGCTGAGGTGCTTAAGGACAATGCAGTGGTGGGAATAATAAGCTTTGTTTGATTCAGATTTGTCTATTTTACTGTAATATTGATCTTCCTTGCTCTTCTGTGTGGACTAGAGGTAGGTGAAAATTGGTGAGGCATATAGGAGTGTGGAAAGACGATAGAAGGAAGTGAGAGTTGGCATGCTACTTTTGCTGATATAGTGTTTAACTGTATAAGAGACACAGCTTTTTGATAGCTTGTTGAATTGACAAGCCATATTTCAAGTTATCAATAGTAACAGCTAGCAGATTAGTGTTTGAGACAACTTCAATTATTGTGCTGTTAGATGAGGTGATTTTAAAGGGTCTATATTAGATCATCAAAGTGTTAATACTTCAAATTGTCTAATATCAACCTGAAAACAGCGAACACTGAAAATAGCAAAGCAGCAGATAACCAAATTTTTTTCCTAGGGAAAGAATTTGGTTGTCCGTTTCTGTGGCTTCACTATTTTCAGCACTGTGGTGGAAAGTTACGGGTTGGGTTCAGGTAAGTGTGCGATTGTGCGGATGTTAGGGTTACGGCGGGGTATGTGAATTAGGGTTAGGGCGCGGGTGAGGTGAGTGTGCGGTAGTGATAGACTTTATGGTATGTGAGTTAGGGTTAGGGCGTGGGTGAGGTGAGTGTACGATAGTGACAGACTTTAGGGTTAGGGCAGTGTGTGTGAGTTAGGGTTAGGGCGCGGGTGAGGTGAGTGTGCGATAGTGACAGACCTTAGGGTTAGGGTTTGGGTTAAGGATAGTGGCTAGATAGTACTGTATGTACAGTTTAGTATAGGATTATATGTAGGATTTTAAGTGTGTGTGTGTGGATTGCTGTTTTTTTTTTTTTGTGTGCTTGTGTTGTGTGTGTGTTTCTCGGAACAGTGATTTTTTTCCCAGGGAAAAAATTTGCTGTTCTGAGCTTTCAATGTTTTTAGATTTCAAGGTTAGAAGTTCGAGGATGTGGTATTCGATGATGAACTGTTTCGTTGAACAGATATAGACCCAATTTTAAAGATGGTTTTGCAATCAGTATTGGACTTGTGGGAGAAGAGGAGTAGTTTTGCCTTCTTTGGATTCAGGGTGAGGTCAGAGTAGGTCAGACAAATGTTGATGGAGGAGAAGGAGTCCAGGGCGAGCAGTTGAAGCTGTTTCAGATTCTGAGTTGAATGTATAAGAGTATAGTAATCAGTATATTGGATTAGGTTGGCATTTTTATAGAGGTGTGCAAATTGTTACTAAAAATGTTGAACAACTAGGGCCCAAATATTGATCCTTGGGGTACACAGACTGATACTTGTAAAGAGGTGTAGTAGCTTGATTGCCACTTAGCATGTGATCTGTATGAAAGGTAGTTATCGAGCCTGGAGACGGTGGTATGAGACAGGACTAAATTTGCTAGCTGAGAATATAGCTAATCATGGATGTTGTATTAACGACTTTTGGTAAGTCTAAGAATAGTGCAGATACCATATTGTCTGTGCTATATTTTTGATTTATGCTGCTTATGAAGTTGTGTAATGTAGCATTAGCATTTTGATTTGGTCTGAAACTGTACTGGGTTGGAAAAAGAAATTTTTCTCAATGATATGTTTAAATAGTTGAATGTGGATGCATTTCTCCAGGATTTTAGACCACGGGGAAAGTATGTCTATGAGCCTCTAGTTGGAGGGTTTAGTGATGTTGCCTCATTTGTGAAGAGGCAGAATATAAGATTTCTTCCAGAGGGATGAGACAAAAGATTCCTGAATATATCTGTTTATAAGAACAGAGATAGGGCATTCCATGTCTTCAGCAGCAGTTTTGAGATAGCTGTCTGGTAAGTTATCAGTAGCTAAGGTGGCAGGTTTAAGTTTGAGGTTGTACTACTTCATGGAACAAGTGGGGATATAACTGAGGAAGAAGACACAGGAACTGTTCATAGCTTTTAAAGTAATTTTGTGGTTTGTCATTTTTATTTCTATTGAGTAATGAATTTATGGTGTTTATGAAGTGGGAGCTGAATACAGTGACAGGCTGTCTGGATCCATATTGGCGCATGGTTTAGACTGTTGTAGTAGTGAACTTTATGTAGTTTGACTTTTTTGTAAGATTGTAGAGGTATCTAAAGTTTTAATATCATTATGGAGTTTGATTTCGCTGTCAGATTTTCAGGTCTTATCCCTTTCATGGATGACTGTTTCGGAGATGGAAGACCGCTGGGAGCAGTGTTATGCTTGATTATCTTTCTTCTAATTGGAATCTGATAGTTTATCTCATTAAGGAAAGTTTTATTAAAGGAAATAATGGCATCAACTAGAGGAATGGTTTTGAGTATATTCCTTTTAATTGATTTCAGAGTGGAAATGAAGGTGTTGAGATTAAAGGTGGTTAGATTACTTTGGTCTATGAAGTGATGTTTTCTGGATAAATAGGCAGGGCTTATAATTGCAAAGGTGAAGAATTGGTTAATAAGTGTATCTGTTAAGGCTTATGATGATGATATATTGTTTGGATTGATAGTCAATATCTAGTCCAGAAAGGTTTGTTTATTTTTGGACTTGTTGATCCTAGTTGTGGTTTGGATAATTTGAGTGTAGCCAATAGATTTAGTGATATGTTAGGGGACTCAGTCATGACAGAGGGCTAATCTGTGTTTGGGTCCCCAAAATAATTGTTTCCTAAGTAGTGCTTGTTACTATCTGGGAGAGTATCTTCCATGGTAGAGATATTGTCTCCTGGTGAGATGTGTAAGGAAATGATACATAATTCTTTTGTGTGCTTAGTTTGAAAAGTGACATGTGGATTTCAGCAATCTTGAATATCAGAAGATTACTATGGTATCGATATATATATATATATATATATATATATATATATATATATATATAGAGAGAGAGAGAGAGAGAGGGAGAGAGACAGAGATGAACAGTATTGTAGAAAAATATAGCAATGTCTCCTTTCTTCTTTTCTATATGATCAAGTCTTTAGATGTTGTAGCTGATATTATACAAATGAAAGATGAAGTGCTGCTTATAATAGGTGAAAAGACAATGAACAAGTACAGTGGTAAATCTGGAGTGTATGTAGATGTGAAGTAGACAGTTGGAGGATGAAACTGGAAGGTGGAAGAGTTTACTGCACTGTATGGGATGGTAAAGGAGAACAGAAAGTACATATGGAGGGAGGACTGATAGGATAACAGGGATAGAATAGAATAGGTACAGAATAGGAAGGAAGTCTGACAAGATACGTTATTTATAGAGAAGGAGCAGTGCTAAGGTATGGGACTATGGATTGTGCCAGTAACAGTGAAAAGGACACTGTGGGTCATACTATTCTGACAGAATAACTGATGGAAGTAAAGTTAAAGTGATATTTATAGAACAGAGTGTGACAGATTTAGAAGGTGCTGCTGTGAATATTTGGAGAAAAGTAATAATACACAGAGTAGAGCAGCACATATAGATGAGTTTTGAATATATAGCATATAGATTATTAATAGTGACTAGAGATTGATGGAGTAGTGCTATGGATAAAGACGTATGGGGGTCAGAAGAGCTATGAAGATCTTAATGCAATGATTCAGAGAGGAAGGAGCAGGTTAATAAAGCAGGACACAGAGTATGAGGGAGAGAGAGATTTAGGAAAAGTATGAGGTGGCTAAATGCAGGCTATATGTAGTGTTGGGAAGGTATAAGAATACTTTGTTGCTGCACAGAATTGGCTATATGTTGTTGTTAGTTTCTTGTATAATATATGGTATAGAGATGGCTGGAGGGGTGGAGTCAATATAAATGCAGAGTATGAGGGGGGTGGGTAGGAAATGTGGGTAAGGTAGGGGAACAGTGTAAGCACAAGTGTAGCAAGGGCAAGTGAAATCGGTCCCAACCCTCTTGAACTTGATATAAACTAAAAACAACCAGTGAAAAAGATGAATAATACAAAGAAGGGCCCCTGTAAGGCTATTGTTGAATGAAAACAAAAACAGATATTAAAAGCAGAAACTGTTATTGCAAAGTGCAAGGAAAACAATCAAAAGTATTATACTAGTAAAGTAATAGTTTGCTTTTTGTTCCATGAAAATGTAAGGTTTGTACTAGCAATATAAGTTGAATCAGATAAGGGGGAGAGGCCTGCCTCTAGCCAAGTAAGCAGTTTTAGTTCTAAAGCATTAAAGCTTATTATAAAATATTAGCATAAAAATCAAATATCATGACACAGATATAGGACAAATCAGTTTACTGCATTTGACAAAGAAGACTATGGGTATAGATAAATAATTGTGGGTAAGAGGCTGCATTGCATGTAAGATTGTTTTAGTGGTACAGAATTGTTGCTGAAATGTTAAATGGAAATTGCGTAATAGCTTCATTGCAGAGTATGGTTTAGAAGTTGTAATCATTTTACTGTGAATGCAGGAGGGCTTATATGTATGTAATTCTAACATTATGAGTGCATATCTCAAAGAGGGGAAGGAAGTAGGTGGAGTAGTGACTAGTGAGCAGTTTCTATAAATCTATTGGTATGGGAGGTGACTGAGGAATTGGAGATAGGATGGGAGTAAACCAGGCACAGCTACCTCACCAGCAGGAGGTAATCAGTGTGGCTATGCTCAAAGTAAAAAGGTCAATAGCTATGAATTATCATAGAGGCATCTGCATTAGAGATTTCTTCTGCACTTAAAATGTATTTAGAGAAGAAAAAGATAGTCATTTTCAAAGAATGCTGCTTAATATAGAGTATAGAGTATTTCTGCAGTCTGAGGAAGTTCATATCTCAGTGGTGCACTTTATATTGTAAGCTGTGATAGCTCAAAATACTTGGGGTGAGGCATGGATGCTCATAAGGGAAAGTGGAAGGAATTTATATTCTAGGAATTCTGGAAGTAAGAATGCAGTACTTTCTGCAGTACATTAAACTGAATGTTGTACAATTATTTGTCATAGGACCTATAGTAAATAAATGTACCAAATTCAGTATATTCTACGATGGGAAGAAATATTTCCTGTTTACAGGAAATTTAATGTCCTTGATATGAAACATACATATTTTGTAACAAGTCTTCAGGAGAGCAGTGAATGCATAGACTGCCTTGACAGCAAGTACAGTAAAGCAAATGAGGTTCCAGTCATATATCTGAATTATTTAATTGCATGCAGTAAGACAGTGTAAAATGAAGCTATTGACTAATTTTGGGGGATGAATCTAAGCCGTAAAGTATATATTTTTTTTAAGTCTAGATTCAGACTTATTTTGTTGAATATTAGTAGGTCCTCTGATATGTTTTTTATTAGATGTCCATTGCCTTTATAATGCTATGAATTTGTTTTTAATTCGCTCAAGTTCTACAAATGTAGGTCACGGTCTTACCTCGGTGAGGTGTTTGCCTTTTGATTATGGTTATGTGTCAAATGAGTCAGCTTATGTAAGAAAGTATGGTGTGGGAGTTAAAACCTAATACATAGGGATAGAGACGGGTTGTCCATTACTGCAAAAATATGTTTTTAGTCATTATTTTATTTTATTTACTATCATTTACCATTTGCTGACTGGAGTACAGCACTTATCTGGGTGGATCATGTCTAAGTGCATCCCAGTAAAAATGATTATGCAGTAATAGAAGACAAAGTGAAATACATAAAAATGCATGCAAAAATATTATGACACCACTGATATCTGCCTAATGTAATGGGAAGTCTATCTAATTCAATATTTGGCATGTGAAAGCATTATTACAGTAAAGTAGAGAAAGTAGAAATCTTACAAACTATCTAATACCTAGATGCATACAGTGCTATGTACAGAGTGATTGTAGGCTAGTTTTGGCTGTAGTGAAAGGAATGATGATAACATGAATAGTGGAGGATGGGTGAACAGTGAGTGAAGCAGAACAGAGTTCAGTAGAGATGAGTGCTGTGAGGGTGCAGAGATGGTGGGGACTAGGTGGAGTGAGAGTATGGAGAAGGGTACAGGATAGACAGAGGAGAGAAATCAAAGTTAATCCAACACGAATGTCCTAAATGTTAAATTATGAGATGAATGTAGGCAGGTACAACAGAGTGAGCAAAGTAACGTTATTGAGTTAAGTAATGGCCTTGTGGAGAAAAGCATTTACACGCAGCTGTTGTGTGTATGAATTTATTAAGCTGATGTCTAAAACTGGGAAATGAGATGATTTCTTTAGCTTACCATGGAGGGATTTCCATATGGGAGGTGTCATTACTGAGAAGTTTCTTTTTTGATGGAGTGGAGTTTCATGAGTGAGGTGTAGAATGCTGTGATATAAGGTTGTAGGAAAATGAAGCAGTCTTACTATATGGGTTTGTGGACTAGGCAGTCTTAGAGAAGAATATTTCGTTCTCTAATGGGAAGTCAGTTGCTTTAATAAGGACTGACCAGTGGAGATCTCATTAACGGTGGAGGGAATAATGTGATGATTCTACAGATTTGATAGAACAGGGGTTGCAGGGAAGAGGGTTTTTTCCTTGAGGTATTGGCAAATAAAGGGATGCCATATTCCAGCTGTGGGAGGACAACTCTTTCGAACTGTCTACCTTAAAGTGACAGAATGTGTGAAAATTAGGTCATTTACTTCATATTTAGTATTGGGAATACAAAATTGAAAGTGCAGGGATTGGTCGTCACATGACAATGGATTTGAAAGTATGTTGTTGTTTGTAAGTGAAATTTGTGGATAAGTCGTACTGTCTAGTTTTCTGGTATTGTGGAAGGTTTTTGTCTAGTGCTGAAGAACATGCTTTTATTAATTAATTAATTTATTTATTTTGTGTATGTGTTCAGTATGTGGCTATTGTGAGAAAACCACTGTGATAATACATTTAATTCCTTCTCACATTGCTTTTGATTGTGGACTGAGAGAAGTGGGATCTGCAGATCAGCATATCATCTGTGTACATAAGAATGGGGTCATGAGGTAGATGAGCAGGGAAGGAGTTAATGAATAGTGAGAATATTAGGGCTGAGAGAATCAATCCTCAGGTTACTCTTTTTGCAAGGAGGCACATAGAGAGGATCAGTTCATTATATTTACTTTAAAATTTCTATCTGTAAAGAAAGCCTGGAACAAGTGGAAGCAGTCTTGGCTTATGCCTTATGTAAGAACTGATTTAAGGAGTAATGAATGGTCTAACAGATGAAATGATTTGTTGAGGTCTATAAAAAGTGTACCAGTAAGATATCATTTGTCCATGTTCCTTAATAATATATTTGACCAGTGTGTAACGAGTGCACATTCTACCGGACTAAAATCAGTGCTGGTGTGGGGAGTGTATGTTTTTTTTTCTGATGCAGTTTACAAGGCTCTGCTCGACAGTGGCACAGGAAAATAATTTTCTTGGGTGGGAAAAGCCAGGGTACCTTTTTGGCTAGGCTTGTATAGGCTCCAGGGCCGATAGCCTAGTACCTACCTATGAACCAATGAATCTATAAGACGAATGAGGATAGTTTTTCCCAGGATTTCTTTCATGGGTGGCAAGAACAGAGAATGGCCTAAAGACTTTTGAACTTTTTGGGTTAGGGATTTTAGTAATGGTTTAACAAGGGCTCTCTTCCGTACAGCTGACATAGTGTTGTTTGGGATGCATAGGTTGCATAGAGAAGTGGTGGTGTAATGTGTTCTTTACTTTGGATGATGAACCAAGAAAGTGGGTTATGTGAATCGGGAGAGGTATCTGAAGGTGTTTAAACTATAGCTTTTAAGATATTCTTGGTGGTTATTTTTTGAAGAGGGAAAAGGTAGATGAAGGTGGGGGAAGTTTTTGAGGAATTTCTTCTTTCTGTTTTTATTATAATGGATCAGTCATTAAGGTATTTCAATAAGTGGTGTTAGCAGTAGATTTGGAATGATCCAGTCTGTGTATATTTAACCCCATATGATAGCAGTTCTGTTTACAGTCATGGTGACTCATTGAGTCAGTCTGATATACTACAGCATGGGGTACTACTTAATACCTCCACAGGCATGCTAGCTCAATGAGTGTAGGAAGTCCTCATTTAATATTTACTGTATGACACATCTGCAACCCGGTCCCAGCTCTCATTCTTCACTATCAGAGGGAAACCAAATGTAACATATTCACCTAGGACATCTTTTTTACTCACAGTATTTATGCTGATGTTTTTATGGGTCTATATTAGATAATCGAATGTTTAAAAGTCGACACCATATGATCAAACTTTCAAAAGTCTGAATATCTAATAAAAAATAAAGTAGACAAAACACCTACTGAAGCTATTAAGCAGGTGGACAAGCCTGCAACAACCCCCCCAATCTTTAAATTTACCAACTTTGAGACCACACTACAGTACAGTAAAGGGAAATCTTCCCTTACGGAGATCTCCGTCACAATGTTCGAACATTCAAAAATCCGATCATATGGTGTCGACCATATGACATTCGGAATTTTGAATGTTCTTACATTCAATATACACCCTGTTTTTACATCAGATTCAGCACCCCTCCCAAAAAAAAGTAACAAATCATCTGAAACTTTGTCCGTATTCCATGTGTCTAGGCTGGAATATAATTTATATATTAAACGCCTTCTCTGCTGATGTAGATGAAATTCTTTTGGGATAACTAAAACTATTGCAGATGTCTCAGCTGTTTTGTGCCCAAACATTAGAAGTAATTCTATCAGGGACTGCTATATTCTCCATCTACTGCAAAATAATCACCAGTGTAGCTTGTTTTTCACCTTCATTATCTTTCATTTTAACACCTTACTCATATCATTGTCATAAACTTTAGAAAAATGCATTTTTATTCATGTTGCTGACCACCTAAAGAATCCCAGCCCTCTTTTAGCCAATCTCCATAGTTTTAACTCATGCAATGTCTTCCTAAATGTTTACTTGATGCACTGACTATCATGAGGACAAAAGTTACATTTAGATTACATGATATTTCTCCATTCCAAAATCTGTTCTTTCCACAGTCACATAAGGTTCCCCACTTAGTCTTCTTCTCTTCACCTTCTACAGCACTGTCATATCCTTCTAGGTTGTAATGCTATATAATTGCAATATGCGTATAGCCAGCAACATCACAGAAACTGGGACACAATTACAAATTAACATCAAATAAACTGGGACACAATTACAAATCAGTTTAGAAGCACTTCATTCATAGTAATTAACACAGCTTTGTATCTGAATACTTTCAAAGCAAGCACTGTGATCTTTGAAATTAGCAAAAAACTCTTAGGGACACAGGTGGACAGCAGTCTCACCTTCGATAACCACATCGCCACAACAGTCAGAAAATCCTTCTATGTGGCACACCTCATCACTAAGGGCTTTTCATCCAGAAAAAAGGAGGTCATTGTCCAACTGTATTCATCCCTCATTAGACCCATTATAGAATACAACACCCTGCTTGGTATGTACCTTTCAAGACATCTTCAACAACTGGAAAGGCCGCATAAATACCTCACTAAAAGAATCGCAGGCCTAAAGCAGATGCCCTATGCTGACCATCTAAAAAAACTCCAGCTATACTCTGTCGCATATCATCTACTCAGAGGTGATATCTGCTTAACATACAAGGCCATGTTAAACCCAGAGCTGTTGGACATGCTACACTTAAAGAAATTCCAATCCCTCAGAGCGACACGTTCCAGGGATTTATACCTTGTCATCACAATGAACAAAACATGCTGGAGGGATAGGTTCATGACCCAGAGACTCCCCAGACTCTGGAATAGACTGCCCATACATGTCAAGCAGAGCATCTCTTTGGACCTCTTCAAAAGGAACCTTGACGATTGGATGGGAGATAAGAAATTCACCCCGGGGATCACATCAGTCACCCTGTTAGACAGGGGTCCAGGTAAGTAAATATTGTGGGAAGAAATAGCCAGGGAATTGTTATGGCTAGGCTTGTATAGGCCCTAGGGCCAATAGCCTAGTACCAACCTATGAACCTATAACAATCATTAACTGTTCCAAAACCTAAATCATTATGCATTTTGTTCCTCCAAAGATCATTTCCTACATAGGAATGTTAGTTGCATTATGAAATTCTGAGCATCATAACTGTTTCTCAGAATTGTGAAACTGAAAGTGTGAAGGGAAGGCAGGTACATTTTTTCATAGTCAGAGATCACAGTATCTCAGATTTTTTGACCTACTCTTAGGTAGAGCTCTCAGTGGCAAGGAAGTCATGGCACAAACCTCCATATCGGGTCCCCCTTTGAAAAGAAAAAAAATGTATAGGCACATAACACCATTTTTATTTGCTCCTGTTTTTTAAATTATAATTTATTTTTATTCCATGAGGACTTGCTACAAGATCTAATGTTGCACTTCTGATATGGAGAACAAAATGATTTGTTAAAACTATGAACAATGAATTCACATTTGATCCTTCTTTCAGAACCATTTTTCTGTCAATCATTCATATTTAAGGAGTATGTTTCTGAGATTAAGTAAATCAAGAATACTTCTATATTGTCACACTTTGACCTTTCATGTAACTGTTTTGCACTCTGTACTGCTCTTCTTCTAGATAATTGGACTGAGGATATTCAGGACTACTAGTGACATGTACAAAGTCCCATTATTTTGCAAATTTCTGAAATAACTGCCTCGTGAATTGAGTACCATTGCCAGAAAAAAGTTTGTGTGGTCTACCATGAACTGAGATAAAAGCCCAATATCCACAGGAACATCCAACAGACCACTAAATGGCTAAAAATGTTAATAAAAATTGCAACAAGTTTATTTGGTAAGCGTTTTCATGGTGTAGATACACCACTTCATCAGATCTATTAGTAACAAATTAATCTGCTCATATATATCTGTAGTAATTAAAAACAACCAATCATAGATGAAAGATCAATAACTTGAACAGTCCATCCGTAAGAAGACAGCACATCACTACTACAAGTTAAAAAGCAGCATCCCAAAAAGTTATACAGTACATTCATATTATACATAAAAACATATGCTACATTGTTAAATTTCATATACACACACATATATATATATATATATATATATATATATATATATATATATATATCTAAAAAGAATTTCTTCTTAATTCATAGGAAAATAATTAATTATCTTATTTCTTAACCAATGGTCTGGATTTTAACAAGGGTTTAAGGGGCACCCTGTCATATATATATATCTGTAGTAATTAAAAACAACCAATCATAGATGAAAGATCAATAACTTGAACAGTCCATCCTTAAGACAGCACATCACTACTACAAGTCTCACTATCCATCTACTTTCGGTTGTCTCTGTTAAGTCCACAATATCACCCCCTCTTTTACTTCCATGAATCATTTCAACAACCAAAAATCTAAAGGTGTGTGAAATATCTGTTTTATTCACATGTTTTGCCAGGGCATTGGTACAGTCACCATTTCTAATTTTCTGCATGTGTTCCCTAATCCTATATCTGAGTTTCTGTTGGTCTTGCCAATATAAAAGGACGAGCATGAGTTGCATACAGCTAAATAAACAATATTCATGCTGTTGCAGCCTGCTCTAACATTAAACACAAACTCTGTTTGAAAATCCGGATGTATAAATTTATTATTAGTGTCAATCTGCTTACATTGATTAAAATTAAAACAGGGAGTAGTACCTCTCTTACCACCCGGATCCTCCATATCTCTCCTCTTCTTAGGATAGCATAAAAACTGTTTAACTGACTTCTTGTTCTTGTAAGAAAAACAGGGCTTATTACCTACAATGGGACGTATATCCGGATCTTGTGTTAAAACAGGCCAATACTTCCTAATAATATCTGTAACTACACATACGTCGCTCGAGAATTCAGTTGGCACACGTACATAATTAAACATCCTTTTCTTATTGCAGCTCAAATTATGTGTGGTTGAAGCACCCTTCTCTGAATAGCATAGTTTCCCAACATTATACATGAGATATCTTGCATTGGACAGCATCTCACGGGTAGTAGAATCAGTATACCCCCTCTCAACAAACCTCTGTTCCAAGTCACTCAGTTCAACATTAAATACTTCATCCTCTGTAGTAAGCCTAGAGGCCTGTAAGGTTTGGCCTTTAATACATTTGTAAAAATATGCCTGGGATGCATACTACTTCTGTGCAAAAGGTGATTCCTATGACAATCTTTCCTATACATCTTAGTGGATAATTTTCCAGTACTATCCCAATATACACATAAATCAAGAAAGTTCATCTCATTATAAGAGGAACTCACCTCAAATGCAAGAAAGTTTGTTGTGCCATTGATAAATTCGCAGAAGCTCTCTAATTTGGCTATAATGCCCTTCCACAGCAGAAACAGGTCATCCACAAAACTTTTGTAGAAAATCATCTGATCCCATCTGTCTTGTGATAACACATATTGATTTTCCCAGCTGGCCATTACCAAGCTGGTGTAGATATTGGCACTAGAAGTTCCCATAGCTACGCCTTCTTTCTGTAAATATATATCATGGTCAAACATCATGACATTATTTTCCAAAATGAGCATCATAAGCTGGCATAATAAATCTATATGTTTGCCTTCATAAGTTTTGTCAACTATTAAATGTTCACGCAACATGTCCATGCCTTGCTAATTTGGTATACATGTGAACAAAGAGCGTACATCTAATGTAACCAACAAAGTTGTCTCTTTCTGTAAGTCAACATCCTTATTATAATTAAATAGATCTTGTAAAAATTGTCTCGAATATTTAAGAATGTATTTATTCTTGTCAACCACGGGCCTTAGGTTCCTCTCCACAAACAGTGATAGATGTTCTGTCACCCAGTTCCTCCCGGAAATAGTGCGTCTCAGAGAGGTTGTGACTGGGTTCATGTGGAATTTGGATAGTCCACTTATAACTGGTGTCAGGGGTTTAGATACTCTGAAATAGTTATACAAATCTAAATCTATAGTATGGTTCAAAAGCATGTCATGTAAAGTATATTCAACATTCACTATCAATTTTCTAAGCTCTGCTGGACTAATCAATTTATAAACATTATTATCGCATAACATATCTTGCATAGTCCGGTTATAATAGTCACTGTCCATGATTACTATTGGACCACCTTTGTCCGCAGGTTTTATTACAATACTTTGATCCATTTGTAGGCTTCTCAAAGCCACATTTTCCTGCTTGTTCATATTACAAAAATTACCTTTTCCACTATCACCCAACTTCTCAAATAATTCTGCTTCACACAACTGTGAGAAAACATCCATAGTAGTATTACTCGATGGTACAAACATACTGGGTTTCCTGTACCTGACATTGCCAAAGTCTAAATCATTTTTAAACAATTTTAACAAAACATTTCAATTAAACATTTTTAAATTGAATATAGTTTCAGTTACCTCAGTTCTTCTTGCAGGTATAAATGAAAGTCCCTTATTCAATAAAGTAGATTGCACCTGGTTCAATGTCCTTGAAGAGATATTACATATCAAATTCTCTTCGGACCTTTTTGCCCTGTCTTGTTCTGAGTGTCTTGGGAGCATCTCCTTCTCATCTGGTTTCTGTAAAACTTCCTCGGTTCCCTGTCCGTCGGTTGTAATGAGTCCAAACGAATGGGTAGTGTCTGAAAAACTGGTGCTTCATCATTCTTTGGAGAGTTCAATGTCATCAAAAAGCTCATCTTTGTAGTCAAATTGGTACATTTGTTTCTTCCACTCGCAGTCATTTTCTCAAGTTAGCTTTTCTTATTTAAACTCAGGATGCCATTAACTACATCAGCGTCTGTAGTAAAGGGGTGGAACATTAGCTTTCCATTTAGCCCCAAGCCATTCCTCTGCAGATGTTTTATTACGAGTGGAAACAGCCGTTACATCACTCGTATTATCTTGTTTTAAGGTGGTATGGGCCCCCTCCAATTCAGCTGTGTGGTTTCTAGACCAAACAAACACATGGCTCACCTTAAAAATCATTTATGTCCCTCTGTAGCTTACCCAGTTTCTGCCTCATCAATCTACTTTCAAAAATGTGAACAGAGTCCAGTATATTATTCAATTTCTCCTCTACCAACTTACATGGATATGCAAAAAATAAAATGTCTCTCTGTGAGACAATATTCTGCATTATCTGAGTTTCCTCTTTGTTACTGAATTCTAGAAGTAAATGAATATAATTAAAGCTTACCTCTAGATACAGTTGCTGCCACCTTGACAACAGCTCAGGTTGTTGCTCACCATAAGTGGGCATTTTAAGTGTTCTTAGACCCCTCAGAATTACTTTGTTCTTAAGACATGCCTCAAAATGTGCTCGCTGTGCCTGTATCTTCTTAATTTTATATAAGGAATCTTCAAATCTATGCACATATCTCAAAAACATAGATAAATCGATGTTAGCATACTCATTAGTACCATCATTATCAGTTTGTACATTTTCCAGCATTAGGCAGGGTTTCCTCTTAACAAATTCCATCATTTTAACAGAGAAATTCTCAATCAGTCCTTCAGATGCTTGTAAATTATGGCTCAAGTCATTCCCAACTACATTGATAGGGCAAACTGCCTTGTTAGTACTAATTTCTGCCATTGCTACCAACCACAACCTAAGAAAATAGAAGTATACAAACACAAAACAAGTCGTAGTCAGTAGAACAGGGTCCTAGGATAAAAGATAAAAGCACAATTGCCACAGGAACATCCAACAGACCACTCAATGGCTAAAAATGTTAATAAAAATTGCAACAAGTTTATTTGGTGAGCGTTTTCATGGTGTAGATACACCACTTCATCAGACCTATTACTAACAAATTAATCTACTCATATATATCTGTAGTAATTAAAAACAGCCAATCATAAATGAAAGATCATTAACTTGAACAATCCATCTTAAGAAGACAGCACATCACTACAACAAGTTAAAAAGCAGCATCCCAAAAAGTTATATAGTACATTCATATTATGCATAAAAACATATGCTACATTGTTAAATTTCATATATATATATATATATATATATATATATATATATATATATATATAAATCATTTCTTCTTAATTCATAAGAAAATAATTAAATATCTTATTTCTTAACCAATGGTCTGGATTTTAAGGGGCACCCTGTCATTTAGACCTTTCCCTTTATCTGCCCTGAGTCTCACTATCCATCTACTTTCAGTTGTCTCTGTTAAGTTCACAATACCACTCCCTCTTTTACTTCCATGAACCATTTCAACAACCAAAAATCTAAAGGTGTGTGAAATATCTGTTTTATTCACATGTTTTGCCAGGGCACTGGTACAGTCACCATTTCTAATTTTCAGCATGTGTTCCCTAATCCTATATCTGAGTTTCTGTTGGTCTTGCCAACATAAAAGAACGAGCATGAGTTGCATACAGCTAAATAAACAATATTCATGCTGTTGCAGCCTGCTCTAACATTAAACACAAACTCTGTTTGAAAATCTGGATGTATAAATTTATTATTAGTGTCAATGTGCTTACATTGATTACAGTTATAATAGGGAGTAGTACCTCTCTTACCACCCGGATCCTCCATATCTCTCCTCTTCTTAGGATAGCATAAAAACTGTTTAAGTGACTTCTTGTTCTTGTAAGAAAAACAGGGCTTATCACCTACAATGGGACATATATCTGGATCTTGTGTTAAAACAGGCCAATACTTTCTAATAATATCTGTAACTACACATACGTCGCTTGAGAATTCAGTGGGCACATGTACGTAATTATTCATTCTTTTCTTATTACAGCTGAAATTACATGTGGTTGAAGCACAGTCCTCTGAATAGTATGGTTTCCCAACATTATAACAGACATCTACTGCATTGGACAGTATCTCATGAGTGGTAGAATCAGTATACCCCATCTCCATAAACCTCTGTTCCATGTCACTCAGTTCAACATCAAATAGAATGATGAGAAATGACGTTTCAACTTAGTAATAACAGTAGTTGAGGTTAAGTTTGGTAGCAGATCAATCTCAAACCAATTTGAATAAGAATCTACCAAAACTAAGTAGTGGTGATCATTCCACTCAAAGATATCAGTTGTTAGAGTAGACCAAAGTAATTCATGAATTGGATTTAGCTGAAGTGGTTGTCTTTGCAAATGCGGTCTAGTACTATTGTATATTGAACAAGAAAAAAGAATATCAATGTCTTTAAGTAATGAAGGCCAAAATACCAGTTCTCTTGCTCTTCTCTTAGTGGATGTGGATCCTGGGTGACCATGATGCAAAATCTGAATATATTCTTGTTGTAAGGAACCGGGAACAACATTTTTAGGACCTTTGAAAATAATGCCATCTTCCATCAACAATTCAACTCTGTAAGGAAAATATCCTTGCACCTTAGGTGATACAGTAGATTGCTTTGACAGCCATTCGACATTAATATAATGAATGAGCTTCTGTGAAACTGGATCAGTCTAAGTTTGAACTCTTAACTCTTCATGTCTAGTGGTGGAAACATTATGCACTGACATCACATCAAAGTCAAATGTTTTTGGCTCAAGCTGTTCTGTTGTATTTTTAGGAGATCTGGATAAGGTATTAGCCAGATAAAGCAACTTGTCTTTAGTGTAGACCAATTTGAAATTGTACTTTTGAAATTTGAGCATCATTCTTTATAATCTCGCTGGAGCACAATGCATAGGCTTATTTAGAATAATAAATACAGGTTGATGATCTGTTTCAATCTGAATAGCTCGACTATAAATATAACCATGGAACTTGGAGCATGCAAATACTATAGCCAAAAGCTCTTTCTCAGTTTGAGCATATTGCATTTCAGTTTGGATTAGTGTTCTAGATGCATAGGCTACTGGTCTGCCCTCTTGAAATATAAGTGCACCTAGGCCAAATTTTGAAGCATCACAGGAAAGAGTGACTGGTTTGTTCACATCATAATATCTCAATGTAGGTGGAGTGACAATCTTCTGCTTAAGGTCTTCAATACCTACCTTGTCTGGCACTGACATTTCTAGAATAGTTGCTTGCTTGGCCGGGTCTGGTCTCAAGCCTGTACTTGTAAACAAATGATCCATGTACATAACTTCTGGATGTCTGAATTTGCACTTCAAAGGATTGAGCTTTAATTTCATTTCATGTCCTCTGTCTAGAACTTTTTGAGGTTTCTGTGAAGCTCTGCTGGACCATTGCCTTCAACCAACAGATTCTCTACTATTGTGGCACAAGGATAACCCCAAAAAATTTATTCAATTGCATGCTGAAAAACTTCACTTGCAGAATTTTTTCCAAATGGCATCCTGAGGAATCTGTATCTGCCAAATGGAGTAGCAAAACTAGATAGAAATGATGATTTGTGATCAAGCATCCCTTGCCAAAATGAACTGTTTGCATCCAAAATAGAAAATGCAGTGGCATTCGGTATTAGAGCTGCAGCTCCTTCAACTTTGTGCATAGGATGATATGGTCTTTTTAATGCTTTGTCCCCTCTTGGTTAATGCGTATTGTGATTTAATCTCAGCCTTTCTTGTGAGTAGCTACCATGGATGATACCCATTCAGTTGGTTCTATGACTGGACAAATCACACCTTGTTGCCCCATTTTATCCAGCTGAGCTTTTACTTTATCTTGCATAGCTATCAGAACTCTTCTTGCTGGTCTGACTACTGGACTGATCTCTGGGCCTAACTTCATGGAATATACAACTGGAAGTTTGCCCAATTTGTTATCGAAAACATCAGCATACTCTGAGAAAATGGCTTTGGAGAAATTGGAACTCGGAACTGCACAAACATGATGAACTTCTTCAGCAGAGGATAGCAGGTTCATTCTTAAACTATCTTTTAGACCAAATAAATATTGTGCTGGTCTTCGGACTATGTAGAATAACAAGTTGTAACAGTTCTTGGCCAAATAACATGAATGTATCACTGAACCTTTGGTTTAAATTTCTTCATCTCCATAAGCAGCATGTCTCACACTACTAGTTACATTGAGTTGTTCATTAGTTCTCACTTTTGCAAATGTCTGCTGATATAACGTTACACTTTGACCCAGTGTCTCCCTTGAGCTCTGTGGATTTTCCATAAACACATGGTGTACAAAACACTTCACTTCTTGTTAATAAGTTTACTGCATCAATTCTTTCACCAAGCACTGATACACCATCTACATAAAAAGCTGAGTGTTTCAGTTCTACATGATCAACTTGCTTTTTAGTCTGACCTTTCTTTACAACTGTGTGAGGCTTACTTGACTTACAAAACCTGTGGAAATGGTTAAATTTTTTACACTTTTGACATTGCTGACCAAATGCTAAGCACTTCTCTCTTTTAGACTCATGATTCACACCACAATTGCAACAGTTAACAATAAAGCTAGATATGGGTTATGCTGATTCACATTTGTGTTGCATTGAGCTGGCGCTGGAGCTTACACTTTTCTTGGAGCCTTCTAGAAAACCTCTTGGCTTCTTAGGAAATCCTGTAGCTGCCACATGCTTAGGCCTGTTATTGTTTGTCACGTGTTGCATACTGTCTACATGTGTACTGGAGCCAGCTGAACCCATGCTTTTGTCACTCATAAGCATACTTGTATGTTTTTCTGTCACCTCATGGATTTGACAAATCTCTATGGCTTTACTCAATGTTAAATCAATGTCACGATGTAAAACCTTTCTCACAGCAGCACCATTAATACCACATACAAGCCTGTCCTTTATCAGTTTTATATCACCAAGCTGACACATCTTAACTCTGTTTCTGAAGTCAGTTATATAAGCTGCAAGTGTTTCTCCTGGTTTCTGATCTCTTGTGTGAAACAAATGCCTCTCTAACGTAACATTCGTCTGGGGGTTGCGCATTTCTCTAAACATTCAGGGTCTTCCCTTGATTCAGATTGTACAACAATATGGTGGTCTGCGCCTTCTCCTTCATACACTGCTGGTGCATACACAAATGAACACTCTCTTTCTGTGGCCTCTTTCCCTGCTAGGGTTAGCAAAATGAATGCCCTGGTGCATGCATCTCTATCTGCATAAGCTGATTGTAAGAAAATATTGTACTCTTGCTCAAATATTTTCCAGTTTTCTGTAATATTCTGATCAAACACAAGTGGTAGGGGTTTTGAAATCCGTCTGTCATATTAACACATACTAGCAAAGGAGTTTTGCGAATAAGCATGAACATACACACATACACATATGCAGAGGTTTCTGGTATAAGCAGAAGTTGTCCAATGCTTTCAAGCACAGAACTTATATTTTCATTGGACTTATCGGAATCATGCAAATGAACAAACTTGTAGTACTTTCGAATAACTGAGCTTTGCAAAATAATCATCTCGGGTTTCTCAATACTTAACTGAACTTTGCAAAATAACTTTTCAGACTTTTCAATACTTTATTGTTCTTTGCGAAATAACTTTGCAGACTTTTTGATGCTTTACTGAACTTTGAGAAATAACTTTTCTGACTTTTCGATGCTTTCAGAATTTTATTGTTAAAGGTAGAAATGCTAAAGTAATTTGTCATAATATGTTATAGTGGTTACTCTATAGAAACATTTGAGAACTTTATGATGTGACTGAATAGCTCATGATCACTGTAATACTCTTGTAATATCATCTTTTGCAAGAAAACACCTCTTATCAGTGTAAGAAACATGTCAAGTAATTGCACAATGTGAACATATCGAACATCTGTTGCCCAAAACTCAATAACTTTCAAAGTAATTGTACACTACACTGAAATATCCCCAAAATGGCAATACGTTGTTAGGCAACTCTTTACAGTACAAGAAGCACTCTGTAATGGTGGCACTATACGAACTGACACACCCAGCACAAGAACTTTTCGAAATAGCTATACTTTACTGAATTGCACCAAATAGTTGCACTCTGCACAGAATAAACTCTATGAAATACATACACAGTAATAAGTACACACTGTAAGCCATTTTGCACACTCTGAGATACTTTGAATAACTTTATTTACGCCCTTGATACAATACACAGTCATAGCTATGCCCAAACACAGCACTTTGCCCAAACACATGTAGTCGCCTTGCTTTATTTTGCTTAATGTGCCCTATTCTTTTCTTATTCTAATTGTTTTGCTCATTAAGCCATTTTTATGCCCTATGTACTTTTTTGTGCTCGTTTTACTATAAAATGCCCATCCCTGCCTCAAACACACTTGTTTTACTTTAAACCTGCTCATTGTTGTATGTTTTGGCTTTTCCCGGTTAGGGGTCGCCACTGCGGAACTCCGGTCCGCTAATGATCGGCAGTAGATTTTTACGTACCGAGTTGCCAGCCCTGACACACAATCTTCAATGAAGGTACGCCCATTCACGCATGTCTCCACACAGAAGATGCTTTAGCTGAGAATCGAACAGGACAACGTCTTACTGTGAGGTGACAACGCTACTGCAACACCACCACTGCAGTTTTTTTAAACCTACTCATTATTTGCTTTAAACACACTTGCTTTGCTTTAAACATGCTTGTTTTGCTTTTCAGTTAATTGTTTCATCAAATACCTCTATCTTAAATATTCACATTAGTTAGCAATCTTTTTGTACTTTCCATTTGCCTGATATTGCAGTTTGTGCCCTTGTAATACTCCTTTATTGTCTTTAGCATTCAGTAAATAATTCACTTTATTTCAAATTACCTTTGATTCTTTTTGGTTATGTTTGCCCTCTTTTCTCTCAGTTTTACCTTTGCTGTCATCTTTGCCTTTATGTGTTTTGATTTTTAAACCTTGGAAGCTGCTTGTGTGAATTAAACTTGGATTTTTGCATCAAAGAACAATTGACTGCTGTATTTTCCTCTACTTGTTTGGAGTTCATTACTTTTTTTCCTACCTATAAGAATTCAAGATGCCAGCTGGTAGGCACATTCTTGTTTTAGTTCAGATGTGAAGCATTTAACTTATTTATAAACTGTAACTGGATTTCGGCAAATTGGAAAGCCTGCGAGGTTATTTACAACATCTGCTGACATTTATCTGCCAATTGGATTCAGCCTAAATGTTTATTACAGATCCTGACTCTGATTTATACTGTTTAAAAATGTATGCTTTTGACATGTACAGTACAGACACTGGAGCAACTGTTCGTATTGACGTATTGCTCTGGTTTATTTCTATTATATATTTTTAACCTACTCTGTTCTGCCAGAACCGATGAACTGACACTTTTGTTTGGTTGCATTGCAACCTCAGAATATGACAGATCCCTTTGAGAACTTTTGTTTTGTATGTTGTGCATTGTTGGTACTGTTCCAATGTTTAATGCCATTTGTATCATCTGTTGGTGATTTCTATTTCTATAGTATGTCTCTTTTGGTTTATTGACTGTATCTGCAGTTTGCCTGTTTGTTTCAACAGATTAACTACTATAAGCATCTTGAATGTATAATTTGCAATTATTTTTACGTGAGTCAAGATGAAGTTAAGAATAAAGTAGGGAAACTGTGAATTATTTAATTTGCACCATCATTATTATGATATTTTACATTTTTAAAATTATATGTCTGTAAAGCTAGTCATTAATTGTGGCAGGTGGCTTGGCCTTTAACAGTAGGTTATGTTTATTTAGGTCAAGGATGCAGGGAACATTATTGAATCATTATGGGCCAGATTCACAAAGGCTTGCATGGAGTCTAAGAGTAGAGTAAGACTCCAGCAAGCCAACATGTCTGCCGAGCGATCCAGGAACAGCCGGCAGGGGTGTGCAACTGAGCTCTCTAAACTAGTCCTACATGGACAGGGCTGGGATATGCAAATTACCTCAATTGCAGGGGAAAGCCATGCAAATGAGGTAAATTTGCGATCAAGGAAACCCGAACCTGTCCGAATAGGAGTAGTGTTATCTGCAGAAATGTACTCAGTTGATGACTGAGTACGGTTTTGCAAATAGCAAAACAGAGCCCTGTCAGCAGTAAAAAAAGCATGCATTCACAGGAGGATGCATGCCAATGGCCAAAAATGCAGCCATTGCCAATGGGAAGTGATGCAAATTAAAAATAAAAAAACTTTTTTTTTTTAATCCCGATCTCCGGGGTTTAACCATAGCACAGTGCTGCGCAAACGCGCTGTGCCCTAAAAAGCAGTAAATGAATAATTAAGATCCAGAAATGTGGATTTCATAGCTAAAATGAATTTACAATGCAAGGGAATGGCAGGCTGAAGACAACATGGCCACCGAGTAGAGGTTGCTAAGGGGCGAAGCTCAGTCTATGAGATGTAACTAAGCATTAGTAGGCAATCCTATGCAAATGAGAGTTATGATAGTGAATCACAAGTTCACATAGCAAATGAGCACAGTTCAGTGGAGTGTAGGAGTAGGATAAGGGGAGTAACAGAGTAGAAGATAGGTGACATCACGAGGGGGTATGTATAAAAGGAGTGCAGCTCATTGGAGCAGAGTAACATGTGTCAGCTTACATTTACATAATAGTGAAAGAGGTGTGTCAACAGGTAGACCAGGTAAAGTCAAGAAATCGAAGGTGTATGCTGCGGATAACACCAAAGTTTCTTGCTGAGCGTGCATGCGCGCGTGTGTGCGCCAGTAAACCTGAGTAAGACAGTTTGTGAGCGTGCAAGCATGTGTGCGCGCGTGCAGGCTTGAGTAAGCATATGTAAGGCTGTGTAAACAGTTGTAAGCGCATTTGCGCCGGTGTGTGCGCATTTTAACAGGAATAAGCAAGTTTTAGTCCTTGTAAACATGTGTGCGTGCGTGTGAGGTGGTGTGCGCGTGTTTGAGCTTGTTTGCGCGGTGTTGCCCCCTGAGGAAACAGAAAGGGAAAAGGAAGCACAACAAATAGTAGGAAGGTAACCAGGGAGTACTAGCAGAGCTAGAGGTGAAAACAATCGGAATCAGCCAATTATACAGGCATTACACTAGCCCAGCCCAGCCCAGCACTCAAAACCCAGCCAAAAACATTCCAGTATGTATTTCTCAGACACACTGCAACACTGCAGTAAGCTAATAGAAGTGAAAACTGGAAAAGCTTCACTGAGACAAAGAAATGTTAGGGGCTGCCATTGCTGTCATAAGACGACATATGCAACATGCTGAGGGTGGTGACAATGCAAATGCTGCTGAGCAACCCACAGTGAGGCGATGGAGAAGAGTGTCCAGGTCTAGGGTCACCTACCAGGGGCTACATGAACTGGAGATAGTGGAGCACTATAGAGTGGACAGAGATCTCTTGCAGCAAATTGTTGAGCTGTGCAGACCACGCCTCACACACAGAACCAACAGAGGGGAACCCATCCCAGTGGAAACCAAGGTATGTGTTGGCCTAAGAATATTAACAACAGGTACCTTACAGAGACCAACTGGCGATATGATGGGAATTTCACAGGCATCAGCATCTAGGGTACTGCACCAGTTCCTGAATGCCATGGCAGCACATGTCAGTGATCATGTATATTTCCCCAATTCCCATGAGGTATTGGCCAGCAATATGCATCTCTTCCAGCAAATAGCGGAATACCCTGAGGTCGAGGGTGCAATAGACTGCACGCACATTCGCATCAAAGCATCAGCTGGTGAGTGGGGTAGGGTCTACTATAACCACAAGGGTTACCCCTCCATCAACTGCCAGGTCATGTGTGATGCCCAGGGCATAATAATGAATGTGTGTGCTGGCTGCCCTGGAAGCTACCATGACTCCCATATCTGGCATCTGACACAGCTGTACCAGACATTTGCCAATGGGGTCATCCCTCATGGTCACCTAGTGGAGGATGCTGGATATGCACTCGAGCCGTGGCTGATGACAACCATCAGAAATGCACACACACCTGAACAGGAATGCCATAATGAGGCACACGCACAAACACGAAATGTAATCAAGCGTGTGTTTGGGCTGCTCAAGTCATGGTTTCGGTGCCTGGACACATCTGGTTGAGCCTTGCAGTACTCACCAACTACATGTACCCAAATAGTCATGGTATGTGCTATGCTACACAATATGATCCTGCGAAAACAGCTGCAGCAGGAGCAGCATAGGGCCGGGCACAACAGCCCCCACCATTGCCAAGGCCATCACAGGCAGAGCGTGACTCAGAGGAGGAACAACCTGAGCCTGCCCCAGTAGGCAGAAGGAGGTGTGCCCAGTATGCTTTGGCCTGGCTCAGTAGGAACCCTGGAAATGATACCTCTCTCCGACTCGCACATATAGTAAAAGCGATGCCTAACTTGACGCTACCTGTTAACAAACATGTATAGGGAGTGTAAAATGTGCATCCGACATAGGCAGCCCTGCAGCACCACCTGAGGCATGATTGCTATGTGTTAAGCAATATAAAGTACTGCTAAACAGCTCTCACCACTATTAAGTATATGTGAACAAAATTGCACACACTAAGTAGCACAACTACATGCAATGTTCAGCAATATTGTGCACTGTCCAGCAATGTTAGGCAACATTGAGCAATGTTGTGCAAGTCTGGTCAAATGTGGGTATAGTTCATCAAAAGCAGGTTAACAGGTTCATATTTGCTTCACTTTTCTTGAAGCAGTCTGTTCTGCCATGTATGAAAATATGAAGCAGTGACAGTCCTCGAACCCTGGATACAGTGCACTACAGTCAGAGAACAGAACCACTAAACCATGATAGTAAGTCAATGGTCAGTTAGCATGAAAAAATGTTGATAAGTCAATGCTAAGTATCTAATGGAATCCCTGCATGCATAGCATAATCCCTGTTGAGTCAAGACACAAAGGTGAGGCCTGCAGTAATAATAGAACCTGATATGCAACACACATATAGTATAAATGTTAATATTGATAATGTTCACACATATCAACAAATGTAGTGGACCTCAGACAGCAACATACTGCAAGGTCACACTGGGCATGCTCACACACTTGAAATTATGAGACAAATGTCAGGCAACAAAACACTGAAAGTCTGAACTGGGCATGCTCACACACTTAGGTCAAGTTTGAGTACAGCAGTGGGCCACACATATCCCACACTTGCAAGTGTCAACCCAGGAACCTCGCACTATTCACCAATCCACCATGTGCACACAGTGATATGACAACAGGCACAATATAAAATAGTGAAATACTGTCACAATCAAATATGTTATGCAGAAACCTAGGTTGTTCATAGAAAGTGGTAAAGCAAAGAAGAAACAAAACCTGCAATCAGTACCATCACTGAACAATGTGCATCCTGAACATTAGCATAGGTTCAGAGGTTGAAACTAGGCTATTCTGCCCTAGGGTATGTAGAAGCCTAGGCACAGTGTATTTGTAGTCTGCAATCATGCTAGATCAGTAGACTGTGCCTGTCAATAGTAGGTCACACAAGATATCTCACATATGTTCATTTCATTCTGCCTCTGTCTAGCAAGGACCCATAACATATCCCAGGGCTAAACATACGATCACCCATCCACCTGTGAAGATGTCACCTGTAGGTGTTCAGCGTGGGTCTGTGCATATGTGTACTGTGATCACATTCCTGAGTGAGTGGAGCCTCTGTGATGGTAATATGCCCCTCCAGCATGTCCTATTAACATCATTGCTCATGTACCTGTCCCTGGAGCATGTAGCTGTAAGGGACTTTGATATCCTCACATGGAGCCTGCCCATCAATGCTGTAATGGACATGGCATTAAAGAAAAGGCACAGACTGCATCCAAGTAGGCAGTAAGCAACTGAGGAGAGCTGGGGTCACGATAGCCAAACTGTGCATACCATCTGTGTGAGTCCCTAGATCCACTTGGTATGTAAATCTGTGTACATTCCAGTTGCTGCAGGTGCTGGGTAAGGTACATCCGAAATGGGCCATTGTATCCAAGCATGTGCCAGGTAACTACAGGGTTACAATGACCCCACCTGATCTGGATGTAAAACTGTATGGGATAAGGTTGCCTAAATAGAAAGGGTGTCAACATTGGCAACATGAATGTCATAGGCAAGAGTACTAAGTATTCATGTCCACAAATCACAAACCACACACACTGTACGTGATGTATCATCACCTATGTGGTAATGTGTGTGCACGATGTTACTACCAAAGGTGATGACTATGCATCTAAAGTAAGGCAGCTGTAGGCCATGGCTCTGGCACCAGTCAGCCATCTCTGTGAGACCCTTTCTGAGGATGCCTATGCCAGCTGTGGAGTTGAATATGGCACACAGTTTGCAGCCATCTGCAAACATGGTCATCCATATTCCCCCTGTGTTAGCCAGTATGTATCAGAAATATGTACAGAACAAGAGAGGTCCCAGGACTGAGCCCTGTGGGATGCCATGTGTAACTGGTGTATAGTCAGACATGTCACCTGCAGTGCTGACCATGTGTGTGCTATCCATGATCCAGTTAGCAATCCAGATTGTGACATATGTGTAGATATTGAATCCAATGATCTAATGTGTAAAGGCCAAGTGGGGTATTGTGTAGAAGTGGTGTGCAAGCTCCAGGTAGGCTGTGTGGACAACCCTGTGTATGTCTATGGACCTGTTAACTGTTTAAAGACATCAAACATCTGCAAGAGGCAAGATATGCCCACAAGAACACCAAACTGTGTAGGATCCAGTGTCTGTAGGTTCACAATGTGTATGTGTATGTGTTCTATGATGATACACGCCATAGCATAGCAGACCAGGATAGTTAGGCATATATTGTGATAATGTCCAGGGTCCCTTGTGGCACCAGCACTGTGTAGCGGGTACACCATAGCTGTACGCCATTCCATCGCTACACATCCTGTAGTAACTGTGATATTGAACAGTGACATAATGTGAGTGTGAAGTTTGTCATAAATCTTGTGTATGCCACAGTCTGGGACACTATCTGGTCCCACTAATGCTGTGTTGTCTGCTATGGAGAGGGTAGCACACACATGTTCATCTGTGATGGCAGGGAGGCTACACCCTGTTGTGATGGACATGTGCACTGCAGGGGGGATGGTGGGGAAACATTCCCACAGAACCTGTTGTCCAGGATGTTTGCAATGTCAGTGGGTTCTCTGTATCATTTGTAATTATGCAGTAACTCACAGCATATCTGTGAGTTCCCACACAGGTCCCTGACATAACTAAATAAGGCCTTGTGATTGTTCACAGTGTCTGTTGCAAGTGTCCGTTAAAAGTGGGCCTTAGATGAATCAACAACTGATCGTAGCTATACCATAGTACTGATCAGAGATGCCTTCCAGATTGTGATTGTGCTCCATAATGTAGTAGCCTCCTCCTGTCCATGTACAGCTCAGTAATGGCCGTGTTCCAGTAGACAGGTCCCCTGCCTTTGGAGGAGTGAGTCTTGTAGTTATCTGGGATAGCATGATCCATAAATTCCAGTAGTTGTCCATAGAATGTGTTTGTAAAGTATGTAGTTGTCTGAGCCGTAATTAAAACTGTCCCAGGGTCATGGAGGGATACCACCTCAGGTTGCACAAGTGTGATGTTTGCTCATGAGAAGTATGTCACTAAGATCACATAGGATGTGTGTGTGTGTGTGTGTGTGTGTGTGTGTGTGTGTGTGTGTGTGTGTATGGGATATGTATGTCTAGTGAGATGAAAGTATGTTCCGACCTTAACAATTACAGGTATACCTCTGTTGTGGAACATAGAGTCCCCATGTGTGTGATGATCAGGTACCACATGTATAACCCCCTGTGGGTGTGGTGACCAGGTCTGCCCTAGCATTTGAGTGTAACAATCTTAGCAACTGTTGTGCGTGGGTGTCACTGCTTGAGTAGTATACCCAGTCAATGTTTGTGTATTTGAAGTCACAAAATATAATGGTGTTTGGTGAGACCTTCACATTCCCCAGTGTTCCCAGGAATAACGACTGTTGTGCCCATGTTTGGGAGTGTGGTCTGTAACAGTCTACGAACTGAAATGCAGTTTTGACCACTCTCAGTTGCACATGTACGTTCCCCAATGCTTTGTGTACTGCTACCAACCTGGAGGTGTGTGTATGAATGATGTATTTGGAATCTCCCCCTATTGTTGTTGTCCAGACTGAGTCCTGTGTCTGAAAACCATGGTATGACATAAAACATGTTAGTGCTGCTGTGCTTTTGTGAGCCTGAACCAGGTGTTTGTTACTGCACATAAATCGACAGATTCCATACTGATGTGAGTTCTGAGTGCATGCATTCTGAGGGTTAGACATCATTTGCTGAGCACCATCACTCTCTGTTTCCTGTACACTGTAACGTCTATGGCTGAGGTTATGTCATCTGACCCTCGCTTCAAACAGCCACTATGTGTGTGTCAAGAGCCTAAGGCAGTCTGTGAAAGCCTAGGGGTGACAGCTGCATGGCGTCCATAGCGAATGTACATGGCATGTTGAGCATGTAATCCCAGGCTGACAGACACTGGATCCCCTGTGAATGACAACAATATGTTAGGCAACTGTTAAAACTGATCATGTCATCTGTATACTGTGACATAGTACTTGGTGAGGGTAAGATGCTACACAAGGTCAGGGTCAAACTGTCCTGGCCTACATGATCAGAGAGCCCCTCTTGTCATGTAGTCCAGGGAGGAACATCTGAGGGTCTACACACCGGAATGCTCAATGATGGAGCCATATTTGTACTTGCAGTGGACTGACAACAGTGCATGTGTCATGTGGCATATCCTGGCACCCAACACACAGCAGAAAGTGACCTTCACCTTGTTCAGCCTGGTGAGTGGGATGTCAGTGTGACCGACAATTACACTCACCTAGTACAGTTGTATGAGGTGTGTTGTGTAGGCCTAATGGCAGTGACTGTGTGGCACAATGACTTTGTGAACTATGTGATGATATGTGTGTATGGTTGTGTGTTAGCAGTTGTTTGTGTGTCTGCTTTGGATGTCTCAGCTGCTTAGACTGAGTACATTTAGATGCTCCAAGTAAGTCATTGTGTGTCAATGTATATGTTTTGCTGTTGTCATAGGTGCATGTGTGACTGTATTTGTGGTGTGTGTGGTTACCTTCACCACCCGATAGACTGTGCCAGTCATGGCTTGGGAGAACTCAGCCTCCTGTCCATCTATACAGTTGCACCTCTCACAGAAATCTGAGTTTGTTGGTAGGAGGACAGTGTTACCTGGGTACATAAAGCAGTTGTAACAATGCGTCAGAATTCCAATATGCACCAGCTGGACTGGAGAGTACACACAAAACCGACCTTTGGACATGCCAGGATATGATGATGACATACACTGTCGACTGATCACAAAGGATCAGTAGTGTGTCAAGTGTGTAAAAGAGTATAACAGGGTTTTAGTGTTCAGGTTTGTTGTTGCTGTGGAAAGATAAACTGCAAAGGAGTACAGACAGAAACATTACACCTCCTTTAGCTAGGTGAGAAATATTGATGTACAGTCATATACAGTGAGTCTGGGTCAACTGTACCTGACTGACAATGTCAGCATCCTGTCAGACAGGCCCATACATACATACCCACCTCCCAGTGACAAAAGGCCCTAACATCGTACCAGGAGATATCACATGTAGAATGTGTAAACTGGTCCGCACAATGCCAAATGAATCCCATCATGTGGATAACAATGTTTCCCCATATGTGTCATAACAGGGGACAAACAGACACTGCACCCGAACAGTCTGTTGAGCCTCACACTCTCTACACGATCTTACACCATTGAATGTGTTACAGCAACATGTGGCACACCCCACAAGTGTTGGTGCACAACACACCATGGGAACTATATTCCTATAAGCCTACAAAGTCCAAAATGCTAGTCCATGGAGTCCATCATGATTGCAGTCAGGAACAGAGATATTGTAAACCGACAAACACACAACACAAACGTCTGTGGTATGTTAATGAGCACATCATGTTCCCCAAACCTGCTAGATATCTTGCAAGGCAGCCACCCAGGACAAACATCACTGACAGGAGCAACACAGGTCCCACATAGACCTTGAATAGCCCTTTACCAACATCACAGACACATGTGGTACCCACAAAACCTACAATCCGTGCATGAATATGTACTGTCATATGAAGGAATGGTAATATGTCCACAGATAGATCACACCAGGTATGAATTGTGTATTCCTGTTCAAGATGTTCACACCTGCTGACCCACAAGGTTCATTTGTGGGATTGCATAACACTACGTGCACACACATAACCATGTCCAGTCTGATGTCAGCAACCTACAAACATAGCATGTGAATAGCAACCACACAATAAAGCATGTAGCGTGTTGTGTTAATGCATATTTCACTAGTATCATAACATCGTTAGGTAGGGGTTTGAATGCTGCAATTGCTGAGTGTGTGTATGTGTCTGTGAAATTGGCTTTGAGAGGAGTGGCCTTTTTGGAGACTGTGGAAACACATTAGTAGTGGTGAATACCTCTTTGCCAAGTGTGATGATGTCAGCATCCTAAAAATAGAGCTTTGGAAATAAAAGCTCATAGTAAAGCAAATAGCATGTTGTGTTAATGCGTATTTTACTAGTGTCATAACATAGTCAAGTAGGGGTTTGAGTCCAGCAAACACCAAGTGTGTATGTGTGTGTGTGGGGGGGGGTGATTTCTTTTGGGAGGAGTAGCCATTTTGGAGACTGTGGAAGCACATTTTAAAAGAGGTACATCCCTCTTTGGAAAGTCTGATGATGTCAGCATCCTACAAATATTCAAGGAGAACAAAAATCACCCAGTAATGTATATAGCGTGCCATGTTAATGCGTATCTCTCCAGTAGCGTAGCATAGTGAAGTAAGGGTTTGAATCCTGCTGAGGTTGAATGTGTGTGTGAGACTGCCTTTGAGAGGAGTGGCCTTTTTGGAGACTGTGGAAATACATTAGGAGTGGTGAATCCCTCTTTGCCAAGTGTGATGATGTCAGCATCCTAGAAATAGAGCTTTGAAAAGGATTGGTCCCAGTAAAGCAAATAGTGTGTCGTGTTAATGTGTATTTTGCTGGTGTCATAACATAGTCAGGTAGGGGTTTGGGTCCTACAAACGCCAAGTGTGTTTGTGTGGGGGGGTGTATGTGTGTGATTTCCTTTGAGAGGAGTGGCCTTTTTGGAGACTGTGGA
Organism: Protopterus annectens; assembly: GCF_019279795.1. Lineage (NCBI taxonomy): Eukaryota > Metazoa > Chordata > Ceratodontiformes > Protopteridae > Protopterus > Protopterus annectens. The sequence goes on along the minus strand of NC_056736.1, from coordinate 207,199,498 downwards.
AACACATTTTAAAAGAGGTACATCCCTCTTTGGAAAGTCTGATGATGTCAGCATCCTACAAATATTCAAGGAGAACAGAATCCATCTAGTAATGCATATAGCATGCCGTGTTAATGTGTATCTCTCCAGTAACATAACATAGTTATGTAGGGCTTTGAATCCTGTGAATGTCTGTGTGTAAGACTGCCTTTGAGAGGAGTTGCCTTTTTAGAGACTGTGGAAATTCATTAGGAGTGGTGAATCCCTCTTTGCCAAGTGTGATGATGTCAGCATCCTACAAATACAGCTTTGGAAAAGAATGCTCCCAATAAAGCAAATAACGCGTCGTGTTAATGCGTATCTCACTAGTGTCATAACATAGTCAGGTAGGGATTGAGTCCTGTAAATGCTGTGTGTGTGCCACAGGTGGTCAATGCAGTCTGGGTTTTGCTTTTACTACGGTATGACATATGTTTCAAACAGTATGTGCATTGCACACATCGGGTATCTGTGTGTCAAATAGATTTTTGTACATGTGACCTCAATCAGTACATAGGTGTGAAGCCTGCATACTACATGAATACATTTGTAATCTTCGACAGATTGTGCCGCTGCTTCTCAGATCATAGGCTACATATGTATGTCTGCATCAAGACCGGCCAATGTCGTGACCCGTGGCCAAGGACATCCCGGCCACAAACATCCATGACACGTACTGTAGAGTACTGTGAGTGAGGGTAATTGCTGGGGTATACGTCAGACATGTTCTTACACAACAATGACTGGCAATAATGGACAGTCATGATAGGTGTGCACCAGCCCTGTGGATATGCATGCAGTCCCCTAATGTGTTATGTGAAACATCGAGGGACCCCACAATACCTATGGATATGTGGATACCATGGGACAGATTACATAACACGTGTCTGTCTGTACACATTGGTACCCAACATACATGTTCAGGGCTACCACCTATGTGGTACTGTCGGGATAGTATGTATAGTAAATGTGGACGACCATGCTATAGATGGCGTACTGCTATACAGCATGTATTGGACAACAGATATCTGTCTGTATGATACCCTTGTGTAGGATATGCGTCCCATCCGGGGAATACAGTGTAGGCCAATGCATGCATTACCAGATGTGGATGGACATATCCCTAGTATGTTTGCATGTACCAAAGAGGGCTTTATGCCACACAGGTGTGGTCCCAGGCACGTGTGGCGGTCAATACCACTGGTTACTATCATAGTATAGTACTGGAAGGATCCAACTGTTACTGAGTTCCCTACAACTGTGAGCCATTTGTCAGGACATCATCTAATGATTGGTTATAGTCATGCTGTTGAGGTAGTGTATGCTGCCAAACTGCAGATCATTGACAGATATCAACGGTATCACCCACAACATAGTGCCAACCCATGTCATACACACATGTGTACCCATGTTAGTACATATCTGTAGTAGAATGCATACTGGCCATCGAAAGATACCATGAGATGTTAACAATGTGTAGAACAGGGTATGTCGCACATCCCACGTGTCCACTATGCACGTACATGCAGACAGTGCGCACACACCATGTTCACAGATGTACACCTGCTAATTTGTAATGCACACATCACACATGTACTGTCCACTCACTAACACATGCTGTCAACACTGTACACTTCATCCAAGTGGCACATGGGTGGACAATGCATACTTGGTCCTAACACTGGTGTAAACAATTCTACAATGACTATCAGAGCTGTGATGCATAATGCCTGATCAGATATACCTACAAGGATATCAGTACACCTTCCTGTTGGCAACTTGCTACTATTGCTACACTGCTGTTATGTCACCCTGTGCATCAGAACCATTTTAGCCTATCCCTGCATCAATGTGACAGATGACAGGAGGTGGCACAGGCGTCATCATACGCACAGGGTGTATTGTAGGTTTTCCAGAGCCAGACATTGACCCATCCAATCGGCATGTGTGTGTGTGTGTGTGTGTGTGTGTGTGTGTGTGTGTGTGTGTGTGTGGGACAACAGTACTGCATGGGCCAATGTTGATGTAATCTGTGCGTGTATGTGTGAGCCCTAGTTGTATGGTAAATGTGTGTGTGTCTGCATGCACACAACTCCACCATGTGGCTGCCATATATGGGTGGTTGTGGGACAGCCACAGACTGTACCTGCTAGCCTGTACAGATCACTGTCTCCAGCCACAGACACCATACTTGTGCCAAGCAGGGGTGCTACAGGCAGTATCGGGTACCAACTCTGACTGGGTGCTATCATCAGAGGCAGAGGTATGATGACTGGACCCATGTACCTGCTGGGACTGGCCAGCACCACGTGCATGTGGCCTAGTAGGATGGTCAATGGACAGGGCAGCCCCAGCATTGCGGGCTGGTACTGCCACTATGGGAGCGGCTGTGATCTATGGTCCGTCCGTGACTAATGCCAGCTGATGCTGTTGCTGGCATGCATCCCCATCGGCCACTCATCCTTCCCGCACGGTCCTGGCTCATGGCTAACACATTGTGGAGGATATCTAATGTCTCCCTCCAATGGCTATCAATGACCTCGGTGTAATTCCGGATGGCACCGGCAAGCAGACCTCCCAACCGTCCCGAATTCCTCGGTTTTTACCGAGTTTTAGGGTCCAAATGAAGGGGTGCCACGATTCCCGAGTGGCACCCCTTCTTTCCCGATTTTACTTTTCTTTTTTAAAAGTTTCGCGCTGTCGGAGCTGACGTCATCGCGTGCGCAATGACGTCAGCTCTGTCAGGCTACCAGCCAGTCGGAATTGAGCTCAAGGAGCTCGCGTCATCGTTTCCGGCTGGCTGGCGGTTAACTTTTAACTGCGAAGAAACTGATACATCATACAGGTAAATGGATGGCAGTAATATGGCAAAAAAAGGGTCGGAAATTCAATTAATGGCAGTGAGCGGAGCCGGGATTACTGAATGGCGGCGGAGCCGGGATCAATGAATGGCGGCGAGCGGAGCCGGGATCAATGAATGGCGGCATGAAGAAGAGAGGGCTGCAAGCGGAGCTGGGATTAATGGCAGTAGCAACAGCATGGAGAGTGGAGAGCGTAGCCTGGATTAATGAATGGTGGCATGAGGAGCAGAGGAAGAGCACTCCTCAGGGTAAGTGTGTGACTGTGTGCGTGTGTTGGCTAGAGGTATTTAGGCTCAAATTCTGTACCTTATTATGGAATGTCAGCCATTATTTACTTCTGTTTTCTCTTGACATATAATCTGATGATTAGTGGGAGGTGAAGCCCCTGCAGAAAGTAATAATTTTGCTGACATTGTTTGTTTTGGCAGCTGTGGTGTCACCCTTTTGTGTTTCTCTATTCTTAATTGAATTTCCGATTAAATGCTACTTCTCCTCCCTGATGAGTCCAAGAACAGAAACTAATAAAAGGGTTACAGGGGCTTAGTAATTCATTTAGCTCTTCAGTGGGAGACAGTAAGCTAGGCTAGCAAAGAACAGCTTTGCAGATTCATGTAGCACAATTCACTGCAGGTCAGAGATGATAGGTAGGAGGCATGAGGGATTGTATATTTTTGGCATAAGAAGTCAAAGGTGACTTACCAAGTAAGCTAAATTTGCAAAAAAAAAATGTCTGTATCCCTGGGCTTCATATTATGATACTCCTAAAAGTCTGCATGTTTCTTGGCACTCTCAATGATTTCCAGTTGTCATGATGATTTGCTGGTATGTAGCATTTGCTTGTATTTTGAAGTTCAGTTTTATATTATTATATATTAGTTTGTACATAATTCATGAGAAAATATAAGCTTTTTTTGTTCTCTTAATCTTGATACTTTATTGCTATGATTTTTTTTCATACATTGTACAATTGTCTTTTGCTTATGGTCTAGCTTTTTCCTTTCAGCTAGGAAACCCACAACATTGTGATTAAAATTAAATACACACACACACACACACAAATACAGAGAAAGTGCTCTGCTTAGGCACTGTTTGAATCATAGAAAAGAAAGTAAAATGTTAGCCCTCATTTGGGACTTGAACACAAGACCTGCATATGGCACTGACTTCACTGCTACTGGTCAAACAGATGTTAAGGGAAAACTCAACACTTAAGTGCCCAAAGGTCTTGTTGGTCCAGTGTTGGTAGTATCTTGGATTTGAGTAAGAATAACATTTCCTTTAGCTACTATGATTCTAACAGCACCTAAGCAGAAAGCTTTCTCTGTATTTGTGTGTGTGTGTGTTTGTAATTTGGTTTTACCCAGAGATCACTGATCCAAGACCTATTTCAGGCATTTTAAATGATATGGTTTATCTCATTTAGGCAGTAACTCATTTAAACGTTTCACATTAAATATGCAGAGTAGCTGAAAGTACCAGGAAGTAAAGCGCACAACAAATTAAAGTTAATTGTTAAGTTTGACAGAACAATTCTGTGACTTAAAATGTATTGTAAATGATAGTACATGATACATAGTGAAACTGCCTATTGAATAAATTGGAATTGTGTATGACATCAAGTGTGCTTAAAGATAAGCTGTGCAAGATGGAACAAGAAACCACCACAAGCTTTATGCATTCTCATACCATCTTACCTGAGTATGTAGATAACTACTGCTAAAGTACAAGATTTTCATGGCTAAAAGTCTTGGAAGGTGAGAGATGATTTAACTGCAGTTTTAAATCAAATTATTCCAAATAATAAAAGCTATGCTTCTGACCTAAAACCACCTCTAATGTATGTGCAGTGTGATTTTTTTTTTTTTTTTGGATCAATGAAATGCTTCTTTCCTGAAATTCTGCAACAGAAAGTACTGCAGCTACTGTATTTTTGGGTACATTTCATGAAATTTTATTGCATTTTTCTTTTTGTAAACAGTTAATATATGTGCCAGAGATGAGACATACAACGAATCTGCATTTCAAATTAATTAAAGCTGGTTTGCAAGAGAGGGCTTTAATTAGCAGGTATTGATACCAGTCTGTAACAACTATGTCTGAACACTCCCTTTCTTGATCCATCGTGTACTTCGTGTGTTTGTGTCACTGTCAAAGGGATTGAAGTGAACTATAACAATATCCTCATGAAGGTGTGAGTTTCAAGGGCAGAGAAGTTTTAATGCCAAGTCTGTTTTCATTGTGAGACAGTATTGCTTTATAAGATGTCTGTTAGTGTTTGTGCATTGATTGCTGCAAAATGTAAAAATAAAATCCAAGTAATCATTGTAGAAAAGAAGCAGTATGCACACATTATTGTTTATGGTAAATGGGGCGAACTAACCAGGTTATGGGACATTGGAAATGGCTGCAGGGGGACTCTGGTGTCATATTTTGGTTGTCTGTCCTTCAGTTTGCGTTTTGAAAGTTGGTATCCCACAATTCCATTGGAGTGGGTGGGGTTAAGTAATTATGCATGCAAATTAGATGTTAATCAGCGTACAGATTTGTACCTATTTTTCATGGGCCTTGTCCAGATTTTTGATGTTTCCAGGTTGAGAGGTATGCCGGCAAGGTCACGGATGCTGTCATTGATAGCAGTGTAATTGGCCCTCTGCGCCCAAGTCCCTGTCGGGTGTACCATTCCATACGTGTCTGTGCCTGCATTACAGCCCAGAACATACTGGAGGTTGTAATACCTCCGGGGGCACGTCTGCCAGGGGCAGTACGACCAGTGGTGCTCCCCCGAGAACCCCTGGACATAAACCTATGTGGTACCATTCTGGTAATCTGGCTATGGCTGCTGTGGGGGGATGCATGTTCCATAGGTACCACACTCTCCTGGTCAATGCCAACTGTATGCTGTCCCTCAGCTATGGCCATTGGTGACGGGGGATGTATTAGCAGTATGAGTGTGCGCATAGATGGGGTTGACCACTGTGTACTGTTGATTGGTGGACCAATGACAGACTCTGTCAGACCTTCCTGTGCCACAATACATGTCTCATCATCTCCACTATTAGTGGCGGTGACATTAGGTTCCCTGCTACACTCAGCCACTCATAACACAGCACCTGTGGAAGGAAGACAGGAAACACACTTTACAATCTGTACATGATGTTAGCACACATGCACACGTGCACACATGAACACATGCACACATGAACACATGCACACATGAACACATGAACGCATGCACACATACACACATGCACACATACACACATGCATCCATGAACACATGCACACATGCACACATGCACACATGAACACATGCACACATGAACACATGCACACGTGCACACATGAAAACATGCACACATGCACACATGCCCACATGCACAGAAATACACTGCTCACCACAGCACATACACATGCACACACACCAGCAATCCAACACATACACAATAGTGGGTGATGGTGGGTGACAGTATCTCAAGGCAAACAGTCACCACACATGTGTCAGTAGGCAAACCATGTGTTGCTCAACACCATGCAGTGCAAGTGTAGATAGCCCTTTCTAATGACATTATACATGGCTTCGATGTATGTGTGTAGTTGTGCAGTGATTGGCTACACCCTGGAACACAATGTGTGCATGGACATTACATTGCTGTGCAAGTATTATCTGCTCTGCAATGTCATGTGCACCATCACTCAATGGTATACATACCATGGCTGCATGTGTCATCTGTGTGACACATAGATTGACATGTGTGATGACAGTGTCTGTGTCCATATCACATAATAGTGGGCACAGGTGTAGCAAATGCATGGAATGTACAGACATGGGATGAGTAGGACATGTAGACGTGAAGGAATCCCAATGCACGACATGGACATTGCACAGTGGTTATGGTGCGTGTGGGACATATTGCAGATATGTTGTTGCCAGCCATGACATGGCATGCTACATGACTGTGACATTAAACACCACACATACCCAATGTGTGTCATGTGACCTATACAGCCAATAGCATTCCAGGACATATATGTGACACTTTGTACAGATGGCGGCTATTGTGCAAAATGTGTATACTAGCATATGTAAGCACACACACAACATGCTATGCATGGTGTGTATAGGTGCATATGTTTGCACACACAGAACAATGAGGTGCACAGCAATGACTGCCATGTGTAGTACTGTGGTCACTGTAACTGGATGGGGTGTAGTACCATGTGTCATCATCATCATGCATCTTGTGGTCACTCACGGATACTACTGTGTGACAGACCATTGCCTAGCATGCTGTACCTGAACTGCAGTACCGTGGATACATTCACTATTACACAGCCACTTTGTACATGGGTGTATGAGGTGCCCAGTAGGGAGCATTGCCTAACATGACTGTGTTATGTGTTGAAGACTGTTGCACAGCCCCATGATAGGCCTCTACCCCTGAGGTACATCATGTGTGTGTGGATGACATGTGGGATACTGACGTGTGACCTTACAGTGGGTGTGTGGTTATGCCATATGTAGCATGACTTTGTGTACTGCATGTGATAAATGTCTTATGTTATGTACAGGTGTTGCAACTATGCCTATCCAATGTGCAGTACGGGGTTGCCACAACTGTGTGTCATGCTCTGTGTATTGCATGTCATTGAGGAAGCTACTGACATTACTGAACTGTGCAACATCTCACAGCAAACATGCATGGCATGCATTATGCGTAGGTGTGTTACGTGTACATGGCCTACACCTCACCTATGACATGCATATTTCATTATCAACATTGCAGATATGACACACTCATCAGCATGGATCGTCACACCAGAGGGACCTACGAGAATATGAGAGGGTTCATCAGTGGCCACAACTGTGGAATTGCTACAGTGGGTATGCTAAACTGCAGTACAACAACAGTCAACAGTCACAGGTGTAGGGATATTATACAAACTATCCTTATTGCACAACAGTAGGCAGTGGAACTGCTAAACACACAGTACACATCTCACGTATACATAATCTAACAATACAGTTAACTGTAGTCGACAGATAGGGCATATTACCTGCTTGCTCCAGGTGGATGTGCTGGGAGGCTCTGGCCTCCATTACAACTCATGTCTGAGGTTGCCGTAGCTGTTGTCCAGGAGCCACCATGCTTAGGAGAAGCTCCTCCGCTCTGGTGAGGGGGGGATGTATGGCCTCCGCACCACCTGTGGCAAGCTGCTGCCTTTGGATATCAGACGCACGCCGCCGGACTTGTCTAATTAAATCACTGCAGTGATGGCGTGCCTGCTCATATGTCTGGTTATGCATGCCTATGTCATTTATCCGATTAGCAAGCTCCTGCCACAGTGCAGTCCGCTCCTGCTGGTGCTGGCTGGTTCTGGAGAACAGCATGGTGTACTGCTGCAAAAGGCTGTTGACTATCACCTCTTCCTCTTCTGCAGTGTAAGCTGGATTACGTTGGTGGACCATCTGGCTGAAAAAGATATGAACAATATGTGTGAGACTGTCCCGTGGCACACTTTACACCTTTACCCACAGATATCACTTTACTGACATATATACCATCCTACTGTCTGTCAGTGGTTACACATGTTCACTAACACTTATTGGTTCTCAGGCCACAACTAACTAACACTGTCTGGCAGACTCTATATATCACACCACTATACAACAGTACCTGACACACTGTTTGTGACACATTGCACAACCTCAAGACAGGGGTGTATATCACACCAATGCATGAACAGAGATGTCATCCATTGCAATGGATGTAATGTACAGGTACAGTAGTACCACTCAAACACCCTAGTCAATGATGCCATAGCCCTGCCTAACAGATGTGTCCAGTTGTTACTATAGGTGGCATACTGCTGTAACAGACTATAGATGTTGCTGGATACACACGTTAACCCTGTAACACACATATGATTGCAGCCATTGTACAGTCATAATCACACACACATCAGGCAAACATACAACGCACCACTGTATGCCAACACAGATGAGCATTACCTGTGTACCATATGGTGCTGTGTACCACTACTTACACACCCTTATTCCTGCAGTCTGTCCTCTGTGCAGACTACAGGAAACACACATGACAGTCTTTCCAAGCAATGTGAACGCACACCATACTGTGCTGTTTAGCCCTACAGCTTCAGGTAGTACTACAGTTCATATTGGTGATGGATTCACCTGCAGTACCAATCACTAAGCATACATGTATTGCTTTAGCCTACAATGAGACACCACATTCATCAATGGAGATCTACGTCACATCATATGCCGTACTACTATGTCTGCCTAACAGTACATTACACATCAGTTGCTGTCCTCACAGCTAGGTTAGGCACTACCATGTCAGATACAACATCACACTAAGCTATCACACATTTACACACCTTGCACACATTCAGCGTTACACTCATTCAACCTCACATAGCAGCTATTGCATTAAGTACATGTGTGAGTGCATAGTGTCATAGGTAGATGATATGCTACTGGCCCTAGGGCCTACGGCAGCCTAGCCATATGCTACCCTGGCCTTTGACACACGTATTTTGATTTCACTTGACCCTGCCAACCTGAACCACAGAGGTGTTTCCTGGGGTGTATTAATAATCTCCCACACAATCATTAGGGGTATTTATAACAACTGCTAAGGAGGAGCCTTCTTTCCTATTGCTATGTGGTCTATTCCAGCGTATGGCATATGTCTGAGATGGGAACCTATCCCTACAGCATGTGCTGTTTAGTGAGCTGACACGGTTTAGGGCCCTAGTGCGTGTAACCCTGAGGGGTTGTGATATGTTGCCATGGTGGTTGTCACCCAGCTATGGGTGTGACATACCTCTGTATGTCCAGCAGAGGTCACCTCTGTGTGGCCAGTATGCAATACAGTGTAGTTGTGGTTTTGTGAGTCAGTCTGCATAGGGTATCTGTTTGCGGACAGTATTACCCTTTGGGAGGTCTGTCTGTGGCCTGTTCACCTGGTGTAGTTGTCATGTGAAGTACATACCACACAGGGCATTGTGATGAGTAGAGGGGAACTGTACCCTATACTTCCATAGATGACACACCTGTTGTCATGACACATACCACACAAACAGATTACAGGTGTAGTGTGGCACTGTCTTTATCACAGTGGAGGCTACTGTCCACCTGTGTCCCATGTTCCCTTATCACACCTTCACTGTTAGGTAGATCTCTGCCTATGTGTTAGTTAATGGGTACACTGATTTGGGAAGGTGGAATGGCACTGCAGTATTAACACTTGTCTACAGTCGATACCTTGTTCACCACACACCTGTTGTGGTACATATGACCCCTTGTCTCTGTCTCTCTCTCTCTCTCACTCTATATATATGTATGTATATATATATATATATATATATATATATATATCTATATATATATATATATATATATATATATATATATATATATATATCTGTATATTTATATATATAGCTATATATATATATATATATATATATATATATATATATATATGCCTATCTATACACATACATGTATACATCCATTGCTGTACACATGGATGTACATATAGGCACATGTACAGTCCACCTTTCATGGTGGGGATCTCACTTACGTGACAGTTGTGGGATGTACAGGTATGTGATTACATTGCACGGTGTTGTGCAGAATGCATGTGGGTGTCCTCAGCCCTTGTAGCATTAGCAGGCCTCACTGTCTGTAACACATCAGATCTGACAAATCTGTCCCAAAGCATTTAACCACCACATGACATATATCAACACTACCATAGCTGGCCTTAGGCATAGGCCTACTGGGCGGCCACCTAGGGCACCGCTCTAGCAGGGGTGTTTCCACTATTTATGTGGACACAAGGATGGGGGCATCAGGAAGTATGGTGGGGGCACCATGGGTCCCTTTTGCCTAGGGCACCAGTTGACCTAAGGCCACTCCACCGCACTGCATGCTGTCTTCTAGGCCACAAACTACAACCTACATGGATATATGCACATATCAACATTCACTGACAGATAGCTGTCCACCCTTCACTAACAGTTGCAGTATGTCCCTTGCCCTATGCACATGTGCAGATACAGATATGTACATACTGCTGCCACACATGGATGATTTGCAGTGTGTGGAGTACTCTTCGGGAACATCTACAATATGCCAACATATACATTTGAGTTACATACCTTACCTTTGTATTTACCTGCTCCGTGTGTTACGGTTTTGTGTCTTTTTTTTTTTTTTTTTGGCTGGTTTGATTTGGGAATTTGCTCTCTATTTCACCTTCGGTCTTTTTTTTTTTGGCTGGTTTGAATTGGGTATTTGCCCTCTGTTTCACCTTTGGTCTTTTTTTTTTTTGGCTGGTTTGATTTGGGTTTTTGCCCTCTATTTCAGCTTTGGTCTCTGTTTTTGTGTGTGTCTCTCTCTCTCTCACTCTCTGTCTCACGACACCTGCAATGATATAATTGCATGTGTGGACTGCAGGTACAGCCTGCTTTTCTAGGTATCTGCACTTGTGCATGTGACAGCCTCTGCACCAATTGCTGCCCACCATTCAGTAATTGCATGCAGCCTGTTGTTTGGTGATTGCATTACTCACTGTGATTGCAGCCCACTGATATAAAATGCTAGGTTAGGTAGGCATAGCCCTTTCAGATTTCAAAGGTGGGGCCCATTCTTGTTTGCACTGGACACCGTTGTGTCAGTCTGAAGGTTGGTATCTGTCTCTTATCTGATGCTAGTGTTGCAGCCAGTTATGTGCATGTTGTACTCATACCTGCATGTTGCTGCTTCCTGTACACACATCTCAGTATAGACGTGTACGCACCCCTCCAAATGCTAACACAGGATACATGGGAGTATGTACATTTTTCTCACTTACACAATTAACTGCCATACAAATGTGGTTATTGCACTGTATTCCTGTGGCCAGTGTTTATCCTGGTCTGATACTGTGCGGTGTTTGTAAGGTGCTACTGTAACATTATTCCCTGCTAGGATGGCTGGTTCCCCTTTCACAGTCATGCCATGCAATTCTACAACCACTGCTGGTAAAGACACACAGAAAAGGGTTTGTGTTATACCATTCCTAATTTCTATTTACATTCCCTCATTGTAATGCATGATATATTTATTTCAGAACCAAGTTATTTGTATATCTGCTGTGGCTTAGTGGCAATTCATGCAGTCTATTGTGTCAGTGGTCTGGGGTTCGAGACTGTCAGAGGTTTTTTATTTTGCTGCTCAGCAGAACAAGGGCCCTGCCATAGAGTGACTAAGGCACTTTTAAGCAGTAGTAAGTGGGTTTGCATGGGTTTGCGTGACGCTTAGCTAAGCGCACACATGCGCACACTGGCTTAATCCTGCTTACTACTGCTTAAAAGTGCTTACTCCCGCTAACCCCCACGCTAATTTCTTTGAAAGAAAAGAAAATGGGGCGATAGGAAAGTGGTGAAAAAGGGGGCACAGAGAGGGAAAGACAGTAGGAAAACAAGCTCAGGATGTGCAGGACAGGTGTAGGGAAGGTCCATATCTGCCCATTTCTTCGCCAGCAACAGCTGTGCATATGTTGAACATTTGGAGTGATATTTGAAGCCTTCCACCCCTGAGAGAGGGGTGAGGACAACATAGTTTGTTGTACTGCCAATTAGAATTATCAGTATACATGTCCATTGGACATGTGTGCGAAATGGGACGCTATGTATGGGGCGTAATTTTTTTTCGGGTACAGATTGCCCTTTTTTTTTTTTCAGGGGAAAGTGGTAAGTGAGGTAGAGGAAGTAGGTATATTTGGGGTGGTAGGTTGGGTAGGTAAACAGACAAGACAAACAAGGTGCATACAGGGGCGGAGTATGACATATGGGGTGGGTAAACACAATTGACGGGGATGGATGTTTGGAAATTGCAAGCCCATGAGCCCACAGATGGTAACAGTGGGACTGATATCCCCACCCATGTGCAGTCACCACTGGACCTTCACAGACCCAAGGGTCACTGTGCTGGGGGCTGCGAAGGAGGGGCAGGCTCACCCGTGAGTTGCGCCACTCTCGCCTAGCGCTGGCGTAGGGGATTAGCGACTAAATGCTGGATCTCACTACGCACCACAACCCGGACCCTTCGGAGGGTGACAGGATGCCCTTCTCCAACCACGCTTGCAGGGGGGGTGAGCTCCATCCCCTGCAGTGCTTCCACCCGAAGGTGGCACAGGACCTATGGAGGAGGGTGGCCTGGGCTGGGCACCAGACCTGCTGGTGCCAGGTACAACTGCCAATTGAGGTGGGACAGGTGGGTCCGCTGGGACTGTCCTTCCCATACGTTCTGTGATTAGGTGTTTTTAATTACAACATAGGCAACAGCATTCCAAGTTAGTTGTAACAGCATGCAGCAATATTCCCATTAACTCAACACACCAGGGTTACAACAGTTGAAAAGCAAGCATAACACATGCATGTATTGAACGACAGTGGACATTCCAACAGCATGCAGGGATGATTGGTGGCAACAGGCCACCAAGATTGTGATGTTTTAACAGGGGATATGCATCAAAGTAGTGCAGATTTAAATAACAATAGGACATATGTCCCAACAAATGTTATGAGATTACACATACCCACTGAGGTGTGGAATTGCATTGTTTATGCACATGGAGTAGGGTGTAAAAAGAAACCTCCATTAACATCTTATTAGTACTTTAACTGTACACTACATTCCTATTGACTGCAGGTGTATATCCCCTACATGTATTCTTACACTAAGCAATATGCATTTATTGCGTTATGGGTTTTGCTACTTCATTATATACCTGGCCTACACTGACATGGTAACTGTCCAGGATGCAGATGTTACATACTTGTATTAAATTGACTTGTTTATGTATGTGTCTCTTGAGTCGAGTCTCATGCCAATGGACTAGGAGCCAAACCATATATCTTGACTCCTCGATGCCCCAGCTTTGCGCTCGAAAGCGTGTACCTTCTCCAACACCAGTCATTCTAACTGCAGATGGGAGCTACAATCGGTTATGGCGAGTATTCCCACCTCTGCGGCTTAAATATGCCGCATTTCCCGCACTTTTCTGTGTTTGGCCATTTTTGTATATTCTCGGCTGACTGCAGACATGCTTAGCAATGGTTAAGCAAACATTTATTACTATATATATGTTAACAGTGGATGTTTTTCCTAAGTTGTCGTGGCTTAGTGGTTCAGTACTTTGGTTATGGTGCACAGTGTCCTGGGTTCAAACCTTATCATTGTATTTTATTTTACTACTGTCCAGACAAGCTAGGGGGCGTGGCTGTGTGTAAGCAACTTTGCTCTACGTTGCTCCACGTTGCCCGATGGGGCGCTGGTTGGCGCGGCGTGCACCTCCGCGCAAACCGATTGCACTGGGTAAAGCGCTATTTAGCTTTGGGCAACTATTTTGCTCTGGGTAAAGCGCGATTATCTATGAGCAACTACATTGTGCTGGGTAAAGCGCGAGTTAGCTAGGGGCAACTACATTGCACTGGGTGAAGCGCTGCTTAACTGAGGGCAATTTTATATTGGGATCCTTTAAAATATTTATTTTATTCACTGATACATTGGCCATTTCACTGCTTTTTAGTTATGTTTAAACATATATGTTGGGTATTATTCCATATACTGATTTAAAAAATTAATATGAAAGGGAGTGGTGGGACTCGAACAGTGAATGCCTCTTCTTTGTGCAAACGCTCTACCATTACGCTATTGCTATTTCGTGTGATTTGCATAAACATTCTTTCTCATTCTCTTCCATGTGAGAATTGCTGATTGTAGCTAAGCAATGGGCACACACGCGCACACACGCAATTACGGGAAGCTATTTTGGGTATTTAAAGAAAAAATTATGGTTATGCGTTTTAGATGTGTGAAGGGGGTTTACATTATCAGGCAGTGCGGTGTTGGGTGCAGGGACATTTGAGCGGACTCACTCTTGTTTATTTAGTTTATTTTTAAACACTTGCAAGGGCGTGGACATTTGGACTGCTCGGCAGTCGGACACGCCCCCTGCTTTCTTACATGGTCCGTGTAGGGCTTACGATTGGGTCAGCGTGTCTTCATGCATATTCTTGGCACGCTGACGTCATACTATTCAACTGCAGCCTCTGAGTAAGACTTATTAAGTCTTACACGGAGGATTTGTGAATCCAGGGGTATGATTTTATACTTTTACCTAAATTATAGCATTTGTTAAATGACATATATTACTTTTACAACACTAACAGTCAATGTCAGTAAACTAAAATAATGATTGTCAATCGTCCTTTCCCCATCAATGTAGTTCACAGGGGAGCGGGGAGATCGAGATCTATGAGCAGGGGCAGGACGAAGAGGAAGTGGTCAGCAGATGCCCAGGTGAACCAAAACCTCAAGAAAATGTGGGAGAAAACTGAAAGATGTTAGTGCATAACATTTCCTCCCACCCACTCACGTCAGATGAGTTAGGGGTACTATCCAAGGGATTGACTTTTATACCTAGTTGTGACAGCAATTATGTTGATACCTTAGTACAGTTTAAGTTATTTATTAGGAATCTGTGCCTTAGATTGGAATTTAAGGATACAGTGCAGGTGTTAGATGGGAAATTGTTTAAGAAGCCTAGTGTGTACATGCCAATGGTACCACCGATAGTAGCTGCTTTCAGTAAACTAGTTGAGAATGATCTGTATGACATGGAAAAGAGAGTGGGAAAGTCCAGTAAATGAAAGGGCAATTTAACTTATGCACAGAGTAGAGCCCAACAACAACTGAGGAGTGATCCCTCCCTTGTCATTAGACCTGCGGACATGGGGGGGGGGTGCCCTGGTAATTATGGATTCTGAATTCTATGATGAGGCAATGAGGTCTATGTTATCAGACCAAAGGTTTTACAGTTTGGTGGAAGGTAAGATGGTGGATATACATGTCCATAGAATACAGATGGTTTTGGATGATTTTATTAAGACTAATGTTATTATGAATGAGTTGTATGAATATTTGTTTGTTAGTGATCCCCTCCTGCCAGTGATACAGGGTCTTCCCAAGATCCACAAGGACAATGTGTGTCCACCCATGAGGCCCATTGTTGTGGGCAGGGGGTGGATCACGGAACCATTTTGGTTGTATGTTGAGAGGTTCCTGCGCCCAGTGGTTGACGCAAATGTTTATGTTCTAAGGGACACAAAACAGTTCCTGTTGGATTTGTATGAGTCTGTGAGATCTGTCCCCGTTGATCTTCCATATTATTTAGTCACGATGGATGTTCAGTCCCTATTCACTGTGATACCAAACAAAGATGTGGTACAGTTGGTGTCTGATTACTTGAAGGACAAATCTGGATTAGATAGTGATGCAGTGGATTTGTTAGCTTTGTTTTTGGAAGTTGTGTTAGAGAACAACATTTTTTGTTTTGGCTCTCAGTGCTATTTACAGATGGATGGCTTGGCTATGAGCACTTCTTGTGCCAATAGCTATGCCAACCTCTTTATGGCTGCATGGGAGACCAAGTTCTTGTTTGGTATAGGTGATTTTTCGAGGAACGTGATGTTATATAGGCGTTTTGTAGATGATGAGTTTTTCCTGTGGAAGGGCACGAAAGATGAGTTATCTCTCTTCCTGGAGAGACTTAATGGTTTAACGTAATATCTGAAACTTACCCATGAGGTTTCTGAAAATTGGATTTCCTTTTTGGATGTTTATGTTCAGAGATTGGAAAGTGGCCTATTGAACACAGGAGTGTATAGAAAGGAGTGTCAACGTAATTCCTATCTCCATAGACGCAGTATGCATCCAGGTTACATCTTTGGTAATATTGTGAGGGGTCAGGTATATAGGATGTCATGGTAAAATCCCAGTCAGGATGGTTTTGAGGCAGATGTTAGGGATTTATTTGAGAGGTTTAAGAGCAGGGAATATCAGACATCTGACATGGAAAGAGGATTGGCAGACCTCATTAATTTGAGGGAACAAGCTGCTGCACCCTTTTTCTCTGAGACTGGAGTGGACCATGATGGCCCCTCCCAGGGTGTTCTGGCAGGGAAAAGAAATCATGGTTTCAGAGTGTCCTTATATTATACTAAGGATGTACGTAGGTTGAAGGATGTGATTAGATCTCACTGGGGTGTGTTAACACTGGACCCGAATGTGTGGGAAATTGTGGGGGCTGCCCCAGGTTTTGTCTATAAGAATATATCAAATTTAAAGAAATTGCTGTGTTATCCTGTTATGGATGGTGGAGGTGATAGGGTTGCTGGTACTGTACCCTGTGATAGTTGCAACTATTGTTGTTCCATAGACACTGATGTCCATTTCTATCACCCTGTCTATGGCACTAACCATGAAGTTAGAGTTCATGCCAACTGTGAATCTACACATGTTGTTTATTTGGCCTCCTGTGGAGCCCGTGCTGCGTTTTATGTAGGCAAGACGGACAGGAGGCTGAGGGACAGGATAAGGGAACATCTCTACCAGATCAGGATTCATTCCACTGTCAATGCTCTGTCCAAACATGTCTTGTCTAATGATTCCACACATCTTTTTTGTTTTAAAGTATTAGATCTTACACACACTAGTTTTAGGGGGAGGGGTGTGAGGGGTAGAACTGAGAGTAATGAATCTAAATGGATTGTTAGACTTAGAGCAGATTTTTTTCCTGGACTGAATGAGAAAGTACCATTGAGACCTTTCCTGAAGTCCAGGAGATTGAAGTGATGTGTATGACTGTGCTTTTTACATATATTATGAGAACATTTTTATGAGTGCATTTTTATGAGAGGATTTATTGCTAGTGTTGTGCAATTAGTATGAGTTTATGCAGTTTTTTGTTTTTATGCATTTCTATTCATGTTTTATGAGTGGTATAGGCATTTTTATTTTACTATGGTTAATGTATTTTAGAGTAAGCACTTTATTTATGTTGTGTACTATAATAGTTGCACTGTGCCTTTAATGGTTTATCTGTTTTTGCACCTTTTTTGCCATATAAGGGTGTAAAGGGGGGGGTTCTTTTGGTCTGAAGAAGCCTATCGAGGTGAAATCGCTTACCACATCTCCTGTTTGTATCACAATAAATCCGAATTTTGAAGTACATGAAGCAGTGGTTCTTTCGGCTTTGTTTCCTGCATTTTGGTTAGTGCTGTGTTTACTGCCTGCATAGCTACTGTGCCTTTTATGTTAGTTTATGTGCTAGGACTGAGTTTGGCACAAGTAGCGTTAGTCCTGTGAGGAGTGATATTTCTTGGACTTATATTTATACTTAAAATAAAATTGCATTTGTCTGTCTGATGGCATTTGGGGGAACGGTTTAAGAAAGACTAGACATAAAAGAAACATTAAGAAATATTTATGGGATCTCTTGTACAAAAAGCAAACCAAGCAGAAGGAAATACAGGCTATTTTCAGGAACTGCAGTAGAGCAGTCTAAAGAAAACTCAGAAATGTTGAAGGAGATAATAGTACTGTAGCAGATAGGTGTCAGTTTACTTGTAGAATTTGAACAGGGTTGCTAGTGCTCCAATGGTTTGATAAAAAAAGGAAAGTTGTATATCAGACACATTAAAATGCCTTTGTTGAGTTAGTAGTAAGATTACTGTTTTACATCTCCAGAATATGAGTTCAATCATGACCACTAGTCATTATCTGTATTGAGTTCTGTATGTTCACCCTATATCAGCTTGCTGTTTTCTGGATATTCCAGTTGCCTTCAAAATGTATTCTAGTTGATTGGCTATGATAAGCTGATTATATGGTGTATTTCCCCTTATTAGTGCAGACTATGTTGTGGCAAAAATAATCCGACAAGGCCCAGTTCCTTACCCAGTCAACAATTAAAAAGATATGCTTTTGAACATCTTATTCTTTTGCAGCAGATTTGTAGAATGACACATCCAAAGATTACCTTACTCTTTGAATAAGTCTATTGATTTTTTTATTTACTGCACTTACCTCATGTGGGCCCTAAAATTTCATTAAACTCCTTGGCTGATATGTTCCCCCAAACACAGAGAGTTTGCTCTGAAGATATCACTGTAATCCTGATCATTAGACAGCCTCAGGGAGATAAAAAAAGTTCCTAATTATTTGTAAATGATCTATAATCCTCTAGGAAGTTTTGAAGTCTGAAATCATTAATTTGAATGCCATCTTCATTTTCTAGTCAGTGGTGAATTGATCAGAAAAAAAATAGTCTATAAGCAACTCACTGCCTTTCTAAATTTTTGGTATCAAGTCTGCCCATAGAGTCCACAGACAAGATAATGTACTGATTTCATTATCATATATGATGCATTGTACAGTATGATGAGTTATCAGTTAACTGGAACTACCTTCCCTGTCTTCAATAAACTGTTTGATATATTCAAAGAATATGTCATTCCTCCATTCACTGAAAATGTACAACATAGCAGACAGAGCTCTTTACTGATTTCCTGTCTATCTGAAGGGACAGTATATTGCCTGAGATGCAACAACAGCATGTATGAACTGGCCAACATATCAAATGGTGCTGCTTAAAGTTCAAATGTTCTCTCCATCAGGTATGCCCCTTCTGTTTGTGAATCATGCCACATGAAATAATACTTTAAGAAGACATTAAAAAATGCTAAATAAACAAAATTGACTATTGCAGCTATAAAATCGGGTTTTTGAAGTGAGCAACCCTGTGAACACATCTATGCGGGGCTTTGCCCTCCATACCATTTTACTCAAATAGGCCAACTTCATTGTTGCATAACAATAGAGGAAAGGACAAACACAAGACAAATGAAACTCTGTTCACTTTCGCCATCTGCAGTACATACTTGCAAGAAACGGGAAACAACCTACATTTACAGTTCAAAACACCAAAGTTACCAGTAACCACAAATAACAAACATTAAATTGACATAAACAAATAGGAACCTTAATTATAAAACAATCTTGAACTAGGGCTACAGTGACATAACAAGAATAGAACTAGTTTCACAGAAAATTCTTCTTGACATTGTGGTTTCTGTAACAGTGGATCAAATAAACCTGCACTCTACAAAACTGCATGCTAGTCTTTTGCATATTATATACTCACAGAGAAACTATAATGAGTCCAAAATTACTCAGTATACAGTATTTATGTGATCATGATGCATGGGTTATCTAAACTATCCTTTACTTTACAGTACTATTACTGAAACACTGTTTAAAGAATAAAAAGTTGAAATGCTATCTTGACAATTCTTAGGCCATGAAGAGACCGGAAATAATATGAATGCTAATAGAAGCCAAAACAGATGAAGCAATGATCAAAAAGTTAGTAAGAGGTTATTTCAGGGCCTGGGAAAAAAGAAAAAGGACAATAAGTGATATGGAAAATGGAAGGACACATGAGAGGAACACTTGGGTATCCAGCTTCTGGAATGTAAATGGCAGAAAATTTGCTTAGGCCCAAAAATAGCAACCAAGTCTTGGACATTTCCAATATTTGGATGGATCTGTCTCCACAAATAGTTTTATACCCTGGCAAGGCTGTACATGATATTCACAGCAATAAGTTATTTTTTCAATGGGTAGCTGGGAATATGTGTTTTTGTCACATTGCCATGTTGATCACTTATTCATAAAAAACACAGTAGCAGTTGAGGGGACTGCACAAAACCAGACTACCATTGCAAATAATCTGGGAAAAATGAACTTGTAACACTATTTGTTTTCCTAAAGCTTTTATTTATTATAACTTTACATAGCTTAGTTGTTTCCACAAAAGAACTGTATTTGTAGCAGGGTTATCTCCAGGGAATGCCACTGTCAAACAATCTCACCACTTGAATTCCTTCTACTATGACAAACATTAGCATCCTTCCACATGTGAAATGTTTAGACCACTGAATCCTTCTAAAGTTCTTAAGCAAAACATCACTCTCTTTCACAGACTTTCTGGAAGATGAACGTTCAATACAGCAGCTCATCTGTGGAATAGCATACATCTCCATCTGTGCCACTGCTGTAAACAGAGCCCACAGTCTACAAGAAAGCAAGTGGTAATAATCTAAAGCAGTGAAACATCTTAATGTTCTTTCTCTTTAAGCCTTTACTTCAGTACTACTCTCCACTGTTTCTCTCTTTGTGACTGCTACATATATGGGTGAATTAGAACAGTGAAATACCCAAAAAATACATAACTAATCTGCAATTTTTTTAATGCACTACTGCATTATCTGTAAATATTCACATTTGTGCTTTTGTTGCCTTTTGTCACCAACAGCTCTCTGTATATATGTGTGCATTGAGGTGTTTTAGATATTGTCATTTTTGGATACAAAGTCCTACTGGTAAGGGAATAAAAGATGCTCATATCATTAAGACTACTTAGCATCTTTATTGAAATACCTCACATTTTCTATATGATTACTGGCATTATCATCCATTTCCAACTAAAGCTAATGTAACATGCAAGAACATTTATTTTATTTTTCTTTTCCTTATCACATTCTCTGAAAATTCACATTTTAAAACACATTTATTTATTTGTGTGTTAACCAGGGGAGAACACTGCTCCATTTGGTCTTTTTTCAGACTCAGCCCAAGAGCATTGTCTAGAAAAGTGACTTGCCTCAACTCACACAGTAGGTAAATGGAAGATCAATGCTAAGCCAAAGGAAGTAGTTTCCTCATATCTTTAATATGCACACTAGCTGCCAAATGTATAGCATATTTTAAACTACATTATGCTGTAATTTCTAGATCATTTATTATGTATAGTATTAAAAGCTTGTTGCTAGTTATGTAATGTTGATGCTCAAATACCTAAATTAGGTTAGTTTCATCCAAAATCTCATCATATTGAGTTTTGTGCTGAACTAATATTGTAAATGTCACTGAATCACACACACATACACACACACACACACACACACACACACACACACACACACACACACACACACACACACACACACATATATATACACACACACACACACACACACACACACACATATATATATGTGTGTATATATATATATATATATATATATATATATACATACACACACACACATACATACACACACACATATATATGTATATATATATATATATATATATATATATATATATATATATATATATATATATATATATACACACATATATATATATATATATATATAAATAAAAATATATATATATATATATATATATATATATATATATATATATATATATATATATATATATATATATATATATATATATATATATATATATATATATATATATATATATATATATATATATATATATATATATATATATATATATATATATATATATATATATATATATATATGTGTGTGTGTGTGTATATATATATATATATATATATATATATATATATATATATATATATATATATATATATATATATATATATATATATATATATATATATATATATATATATATATATATATGGGTCTACTTCACTTGACCTAAAACCCATTTGACTGACACCCATTTGACCAACAATCAATTGACTTAAATTTCATTTGACTGACAACTCATTTGACTGACTCCCATTTCACCGACATTTAAGACAGTAGGTTTTCCTTTACCTGTGACTTGCTTGTGATAAAAAGAATTACTGTAACTTACAGTGATGACTGTTAGAATTCCAATAGTTATGTAGAAAGTAGAGTTGTAGTGTTTTTAAATGTGGGTTTGTCTCTTTACATTTTTATGGGAAGTATCTAAAGTAATTTGGCAAATGTTTTGTGCATTCCCAGCAGTAGTGGCAGCGTGTAGAGAACTGTAAGGCAAGTTAAAGGTATATGCCCATTTCCCCACTGTAGTGCGATCTTGGAGTTAGTACATATAATTAGGGGGGTGGGGTGGGAGCACAGCCCCACACATTGGGGTTGTAGGAGGTGCAGCCCCCCCACCTAGTTTTGTTGTACATTGTCCTGTTTCTGTTAACAGGTTTAGTAAGGAGTTTTTAAGTTCTGGAAAGGGTTAGTTATTGGTGTGCTAAGTGTGATTGTCTACAGTTTAAGATTTAGTATGTTGAAACTGAGCATCGTAAGTTGTCGGTGAAATGGGAGTCAATCAAATGAGTCATCAGTCAAATGAAATTTAGGTCAGTTGGGTGTCAGTCAAATGAGTTTTAGTTCAAGTGAAGTAAATCCATATATATATATAAATTTCCTATGTTGCAAACAGCTACATATGTTCTCTTGATGCTTGCATTGCATTATTTGATCTGCACCAATGCACTTTGATGAGATTCCAGTATGGTCTTCAGCTTTTTGCAATTAACTGCTTTATCTATTGTTGTTCACAGGGTTTTTGTTTTACCTGTTGCTAGTTTGTACAGTAAAGCTTATGCAAATTGATGTAGACACATGTCTGTATTATTATCCTTAATCAAATATATATGTTTTATAACAAAATATTATTAGACTTGAATAAACCACTTGGGTTTAACGTACTGAGTGATAACACTCAGTTCCAAGAATGTTGTGCAAAGACTGACCAGTCAGATGGAAAACACCACTTCATAAAATAATGAAGCATTTTGGCAAATGTCAAACCTAAAACTTCTTACTCCATTCTTGACAAAGCTAATAATTTCTTTTCAGTAAGAA
This sequence comes from Protopterus annectens, assembly GCF_019279795.1. Lineage (NCBI taxonomy): Eukaryota > Metazoa > Chordata > Ceratodontiformes > Protopteridae > Protopterus > Protopterus annectens. The sequence goes on along the minus strand of NC_056736.1, from coordinate 207,176,003 downwards.
CCGCTTAATTAGCTGTTGCCTAACCTAACTTCAGATAAACTTACTAAGCACTTCATTCACAAGTCATCGGGGTCTACTTTATTAGTTTCCACTCCAGTGCTTGGCAGTGTCTTATATAGACACAGATGCTTTGATCTGACATTTTCCTTGTAAAAATACCCTTGGAATTTCACCAATACCTTGTTGTACACAAGGCAGCTAGTTTGCAGTGACAGACAGTGCTCTCAGATTTGCAAACCAGATGCTCCTGACATTATTTTATATTCTCATCCAGTAGCAGCTGCTGGCTTAATATCAAAGGGGGGGGATGGGACTGCAGGAGACAGCTGAGTGGGTGGAGCCAAAAAGAAAGCAGTGGGCAACTATAACCCTGACCATGCTTACCAATTTGCATAAAATAAGTGCTCAGTCACTGTTGCTCATGCTGAAAAGTCTACCAAGCAGTACTAGACTAAAGCACAACTCAGAGTTAATGAGGTGTTTAGATACTGCTGTCATACCTCTAAATAGTGAAATAGTGGTTGGTCTTGACTGTATGAAACTATTATGACTACACACAATGTAGCAAACATACACTGTACTGTATGAAGTAATCTGCATTTTGTACACTGTACTGTATGAAGTAATCTGCATTTTGTACACTGTACTGTATGAAGTAATCTGCATTTTGTACACTGTACTGTATGAAGTAATCTGCATTTTGTGCAATGTCAAATGAAAAGTAAGGAGATTTGGAGACTGCACTGCACTATCCTAATTTATTATTCGTGATTCAAGGTCACTCTAATGCCTAATGTGCCAGTGATTCTTAGAGAGAGTCCATACAATTTGCTATTATAGTTACCACAGCTGGAAGGTTACCTGTATATACAAGTTGGTCTGAAGATTTACCTTTGCAGCGTGTTGCAAACAGTGTTTCTTAGTTGTTTTTGTGTACCTGAAGAGAACCTCTGGTCTTGTCTGGAACACATCTGGTCATTCTGTATTTGATTCTTTTTTTCCTTTTTCTGGACACAGAACAGGGACCATTTCAAGTTTCTCAAGCAAACACAGTAATCACTGTATTCTGAAGAGCACATTGCTAAAGCATATAAAAGCTTCTTTTGAAGACTTAACATAAGAAATATACTACAAACTGTACTTCATATTCTATTTCTGCACTCGAAGAGAAGCTGTGGTCTGGTCTGGAATACATCAAGTTATACTGGATTTGTTTTTATTCCTTTTTCTGGACACAAAAAAGGGAGCATTTCAAGTTTCCCAAGCAAACACAGTATTCATGTAAACTTGATACCAAGTAAGTACTTGTAGTATAGTACCAAATAAGTGCCTCTGTTGTGGTCCTCTGGGTATTTCTCAGGTTTCTTACTTGTACATAAAGTCCATTCATCTCTATTTTGTGCAAACAAATAAATAACTCTTTGTGTGGAGTTTGTTATTCTCAGTGTTAACTCCTTTCATATGGAAAACATAGCCAATGGATTATATTTATTTATCATTTTGTTGACTGGGATAGTCTGACTAGGACAGAGCATTTTTTCAGTGGAGGCCTGGGGAGAAACACTCCAGATGCATGTCTTTGGATTGTGGGATGAAACCGGAGTATCTGAAGGAAACCCACATGAATGCAGGGAGAACATGCAAACTCCACACAGAAGGCACCCAAGCTAAGAATTGAACCAGAGAAGCTCTTGCTGTGAGGCGACAATGTTAACTGCTGCACCACTGCACCACCACAATGAAGCCCCATTGTACTACAAGGAAACATTTAAATTCTTTCCATTGTTAAGAAATACCTTTCTGCCTCAGCAGTTGACACTGGTGTGGTGGCTATAATCAACAACACATTGTAAATCACTGAAAACACACTGGTTAATGAGTTCTCCACCAAGAATTTTAACATCTTGACTGCACTGCTGCTTGCTGCAAAGTCTTCATGGCAATGCATCACTCAAAGTTCCATTTTAAGTTGTCCCCTCAACAGAAATGGATAGTTTCCTATTGTTGCTGTGAAGAGATTTCCTGGAAACTCTTTTATGTATGTTGAAAAGTTTTCAGGTAGTAGCAGCTGAGAAGCCTGAAGATGCCTGGTTTGTTCAAATAGTGATGTTGCCTGGAACTTTATGACATCACAAACTTCCTTTGCAGCAATCAACAATGTCTCATGCAATGGTTGGGATCTTGATAGTCCTCGTCTACATCTTGCCAGGATGTTCTCTATCTGTAGGTACTGTTCTGCAATGCTGTCGATATCTGATCTGACACTGTCAATTGCATTCAAAAATATATGTACATCCTTTTCAACTGTGGTTGCATTTGTGGTACAACACTGAAGTTACCTGTACAGAATGTCAATATGGGGCATTATATGATGGAAAACAGCCAGCCAAAATTTAAATTCATCATCTTCAGACATTCACAATAGCCCATTTGCCTCCTGTACAGTTGCTGCAGCAGATAAAGGACACTTGTACAAATAATAAAAAACATTCCTGATAGCAAGTTCAAGTTTTCGTACACTGCATTTACAGTATGGATATTAATATTCCACCATGTCCCAGACATTTGTGGCATGTGTCATGTTACTATATTGTCCAGAGCAGTTTGTCTTTGAAGTGAACGTAAGAAAAAGGTTGGAATTTCACCAAGACTAAAAAAAATGTCCATGCTTCAGTACTATGTATTGTGGCTCTTTGCAGTCAGTGGACATAGCAGTGTATACAGTAAGCATATTTAAATTCCTGCCTTATGGTGGCCTAGACTTCATGCTGCATTCCACTCATAACAGATGCACCATCATAACTCTGAGCAACCACTTTTTTATACTGGTCTTCCACTACTTCCTTAAAACTGTTCACTTATCACACCAGCAATATGCCCTGCAGTCTGTCCAGTGGTATAAAATATCCCCACTCCCAACCCGCTCTGGTGTCTAGCAATTGACAACATAATGGAACACAATGGCAATTTGCCACAGCTCTGCAACATCAGTGGTTTCATCTCCAATTACTGCTACAAATTGTGCAGTACAGATCTCTTTTTTTTATTTTTTTCTGTTGATATTGTTAGCATGTAGTCCAGGAGTTCATTCTGATTCATTCTGGTTTCTGATGTTCCTTTATAAACAACTGAAGTTTTTGTATGTTTGGCCAACTTCCAATCCTGCAGGAAAAGTCTACCAGTATGTGGAACATTCCAGCACTCATTGAGTCTTCTGATTCAACATGGCCTCTCAAAGCTACATCTTCTTTAAGCACACAGCTTGATGCAGTCAGTTATAAGAACATGACGGTTTTCTTCCACTTTATTTTTGTGTCTTTCCACTCATAAGTGGTATCCAGTACTTAACTGAGACCTATTAGCCACAGTTCCCAACATTGCTAGACTCACTTGGTTGTCAAACTGTTTAGCAGACTGTTCATGTTTTTTAGCCATTTCTCCCATTTTCTTCAGGTCATTCACACCCTTTGATGTCCAGGCATCCTCCCCACCAAACAATAAGCATGGAAAACAATACAAACTGTTTCCTCACACCCACAAATCCAGTTCTGTCTTTCATAGACTGAGCTGTTGAAGTTGCTTGTGTATGCTCTTGACCTACTTTTACCTTGAGACCCCATCTTGAGATCAGATATGAGTCTTCCAGTCCTCTTGATTCTTAATTCTCTTCAAAAGTCAAGTCTCTAATATTAATAGATGTTAAATATGCCACTGTAACTATCTGCTCACTCATTATGGTATTGTGGTGGGCATAACCCTGAAGTAAACATATTGCAGAAACTATTAAGTGCCACTGTTCTTTTCATTTTAAGTGCAGCTTCAAGTATAGTACTCATTTTTAACAGTGCTGCATGCCAATGACCTACCTAAAGTATCTTGCTTGGCCTTGCCAGGAATAAAAAAATAATATAAATGTTTTTATTAATGTATTTTTGATGTACACACTGCACAGCTTGCATTCCTTCTTGTTTCTCTCAAATACACATTAGTCCTGTAAAGCCAGAATTAAAAGAATAAAACAGGACCAGTCATTTCATTGGCCACTACAGTTTCTGCTTTGAAGTTTCTGGGATAAAAATAATACTAGATTTGAGTTAGTTTAATTTTTGCTGCACAGAGAAAGTAGTCACAGCCTGTATGCTTAACCCCCCCCCAATTCACATTAGTCTTGCAAAACCAGAATTACAGCAGTAAACGGAATGGCCATCCATTTCATTTTTGACATAGCCCCCCATCCCAATTGCCTATCCAAAGTATCTGGTTTAAACCTACAAAGTTAAAAACATGAAAAAAAAACAACAGTTACATTATTGTCTTGCTTTCACATAAACATTAGCCAAAGGTCAGCACTTGTAGTCACTCCATCTCACTATACCCAAATGCACAGCAGTCTTGCAAAGGCAGAATTATAACAATAAATAGTAGAACCGCTCATTTCATTAACAAGCATCCCCCTCCCCATACCTGTTACCTACCTAAAGAAGGTGGTTTGGCCTTACCAGAATCAGTAATAATGTTTTCATTCCTGTATTGAATTGATGCATGCAAATTGTCAGAGTTTGCAATCTTTCTTATTTCACCCAAATTCAAATTAGTCCAGCAAAGTCAGAATTATTACACCAAAACTGCAGTGCCAAACCTTTTGTCCCCAAACAGCCACCATATCAATTGCTGACCCTGCCAGGATTAAAACAAAAGCAGCAATGATTGCATTAATTTACTCTGCTGCACATAACCAGTATTACAGGCTTGTATGACAGCTAACTTTACTCATACACTTTAATCTTGCAAAGCCACAATTACAACAGTAAACAGCAAGGCCATTGAATTTATTTCATTCACAAACAATCTCCATTACCTAACTAATGTAGCTGCTTTTTACCCTGTCAGGATTAAAGTAGAAATAATAGAAGGAGTTAGGGTGCATACTTGCATTACTTTCATTTTGTTTTTAGAAACATTAGCCACAGTTTGTGTGTGCCAGTCAAGTACACATTTAATTTTATTTATTTTACTTTTGTTTACCCAGGTGTCTGCAACCATCTTTTGTCAAAAAAAAACTTTTTATCATATGTTCAGGCAGAAAAATTCCAACATATTAGAAACAATTGTAAACAGACATTCAGTATATACATGAATGGATATGAAATAATTAAGAAATACTCATAAACGTGCTAATTATTTTACATTCATTTTAAAATACAGATGGGAGAGTATTACACTTTTGCAAAGCTGGAATTACAAAAAGAGTAAACAGAAAGGACAGTTGTTTCATTAACACATAGCCCCAATCTTCATTGCCTACCCCACCCACAGGAACTGATTTGATATTGCAAGGTTAAAAACAAAAACAAACAACAACAACAACAAAAAAAAAGATGGCACTGTCATTAAGTTAAGTATTCCTTTTTTTTGCACATAAACAATACTGATAATGCAGAGCTTGTGTTTAATCTTAATTCACTCAAATGTACATTAATGTTGCAAAGCAAGCCAGAACTCCAGTCATTCCCTTCACACATAGGCATTGCCCCCATCTCAACTGCCTACCCAGAGAACCTGCTTTAACCCTACAAGGTTTAAAATAATGAAAATAGAAGGCCATGGTAACATTATTGTATTTCTTTCACATCATGTACCTAAGAACTTGCACTTTATCTTACTTCAGTTCACTCATCTACACTTTACTCATGCAAAAGTAAAATGTGTTTCAACAATAAAACATTGACAGACCATCCTAATGTATCTTGACTAACGCTGCAAAAAGATATTGGGCCAGATTCAGGAAGGCTTACACGGAGTTTAAGAGTAGTGTAAGCCTCCGTGTAAGCCTCCTGATTCAGCAACAGCCCAAATCTCCGTGTAAGAGACAGCTAACACGTCTCTTACACGGAGTGGGCGTGGAAATGCTCAATACCTCATTTGCAGCTCCAAGATATGCAAATGAGGTATGTGAGCGATCCACGAAGCCCAAACCAGTCCGTGTAACGGACGTGTTGCAGAAATGTACTCAGCTGACAACTGGTACATTTCTGCAATTAAAACGGAGCTATGTCAGCTCCAAATAAAGGGTGCATTTGTTATATTAAGCATGCCAATGGCCAAATATGTGGCCATTGGCATGAAAAGTGTTGCAAAAAAGTTATATAACTTTTTTTTTCACGGATTTATGTGTTTAACTGTAGCGCACACCCGCGCAAACGGGTGCGCTACCTAAAACTGAAAACCGAAGCTTATAAGCCCACAATTGTGGGATTTATATATTACATGAAATGTCAATGGAGGGACTTGCAGAGCAAAACAATATGGCCTCCGTTTAGTGGTTGTCAAGGGGGGGAAGCTCCGTGTAAGATATGTAACTAAGCATTACTAGGCAATCCTATGTAAATGAGGCTTACAATACTGAATCACACTGCCACATAAGTAATGAGCACTTCCTGAGTCGTGTAAGAGTTAGAGAAGGGGGAGGAACAGAGTAAGAGGTAGGTGACATCATGGGGGGGAAGGATAGAAAGAAATGTACCAGATTGGAGGGCAATGTAAGGTAAGAGATGACAGACAGACATCAGGGAGGGAGGTGTGTCCCAACAGAACACTGGGAATGTCAAGAAATTGAGGGCATACGCTATCCCTACACTCTAAGTTTCTTGATATACGTGCATGCGCGCGTGTGCGCGCGTGTGAGGCAGGTTCTACTTGTGGGAGCGTGTTGCAAACTGTTTACAACGGTTTGCGTGGGCGTGCACGTGTGTAAGGGGC